>NW_023601433.1:18855590-18874271 GCF_014898055.3 Talpa occidentalis
AAAAAAAAGTTCTGGTAACCTGGAGAATAGGAAACTCCAGGTGGAAACCAACTTTGTTTTTGAAGCCTACACGGACTAGATGTCAAGAGTTCACTCTGATCTTATATGGAGTTTTCCAGCAAAGTTACCGTCTCTGTCTCGTGGAGAAACTTGCCTGGGAAACTCGCCGCATGCCACTGACAGGGGAACACTGACACCTTTCCCAGAGTGAACCCCAGGACCCCGCTGTAATGCAACCAACCCATTCCAGTTGGGTTTATGAACGGTTCTAGCAGCCACATGCTCCTCGCCCTTGTTTGTAGTCACCGTTCTCCTCCGCACACTCCACTGCTCTCCTCCACCCTCGACACCACACCCCCACCCTACTCCAGGTGCCGCCATCAGGCCTGCGTTCAGGCCCACACGGATCCGTCATCTCTCCTAATGGCAGGAGGGCAGAAAATCCTGATGCTTTTTAACTTACCCTACAATCCACCCCTCAGGGTTTTCTGCCAGACCATCTACATATATACAATTTTGTTTCTTAGCAAACATACACAATGCAGCCATGGCCCACAAAAGTGAATAGTATACATCACACTATAACAAAATACAACAGAACACAAGTTAGTCCAGGCCAGGTATCAACCTAGTGGCAAAAGACATTCATTGGCACCAGCAGATGATCCACCAAATCTGCTGCCTAAGGCACTGCAACATGCAAGGCGGGAACTAGCTTGTTTAACTCATGATAATCTACTGTCATGCGCGAAGAGCCATCAGGCTTCTTCTCTGGCCACACCGGTGAATTGTCGGGGCTGTGGGAAGTATGCACAATGCCCACTTTCTCCAGTTCTGATATTGTGCCCGTAATTTCCTTGTAGCCTACGGGCAACTGATATTGCTCGGTATTAGTCACTCGCCTAGGGACTGGCAGATGTGTGGGCAGATGTTTAGCGTGTCCGCTCACCACTGCCTTTACCACACACACTCTAAGGTGAAACTCTCTGGCTGTGGTCTCTAGCCATAAGCCACGTAGTACTTCCACCCCCAGGATGTACTCCAGGATGGGCGATACATATACTTTATACTCTTTTGGGGGGTAACCACCCAATCCCCAAAGATAGTCTCACTGCTGTCACCTTGACACTCTGGCCTCCATAGCCATCAATACAAATAGACCCGTGAAATCTTTCTGGATTTCCATAGAGCAGAGTACATTCTGCTCCTGTGTCTGCCAGAGCTAAAACCCTTTGCATGTTAGTTGGGGACCAGTGGATGGCAAGCTCCACATGTGGCCTCCGGTCCCCCCCCCGTCCCCTGTGGACAGGTTCCTTAGCCCTCACCTTATTTGAAAGCGATCAGGCCATCACCCGAGGATAGGGTTGGCAGCAAGTATCTTCCAGGCGCAGGGTATTTGCCTGAGTCCTGGAGCGTCCAGGCTCCCCCTGAGCAGCAGTCCTTCTCATGGTCATGAACCTGTGGTTTTCTTGCAGCTACTGCCATAATTCCAACAAACATAGATTGGGCTGTGCATGTATTTTACTACTATCTACACCTGCTCTCACTAAATCTGTCCACATTTGGTTATGGGTGACTTTAATAAGTTCTGTGATGCCAAGAGGCTTCCTTTCCCTCCTTGGCATTCCTTTTCACTTTTCAACAACTACCCATATTCCCTTCTGAGTTTGAGAGTGCCAGTTCGCAACTTCGCCCAAGCTGGCTATCATTGTTGTGACGTCATGTAGCTGACGACCCACATGGGGTGCTACAACTGCCATGAGGGATCCAAATGAGGATGAGGGGACATTTTTTAATACTAAGTCTCTTATCCCTGCTGTGAAATGCTCGTCATCAGGACCACGGGAATTCACATTAAACATGGCCTTCCACATCCCCAATTCCCGAATGACCTGTATCAGCTCGGCGTACGTCTCCCATCCACTTACTGTGTCCGGCACGTCTCCTTCATCAGCCAGACTGTCCGTATGGCAGCCATTATCCTTTCCCCGAGGGTGGGGTCGCCCTGTTCATACCGCTGGCTGTTCTGTAGCCTCTGACGCAAGGATGGGTGTAAAGCCACGGAGGCCAGTCTCTCCATCACTTGTGCCGTGCAAATAATCCCATCCAGCCCCAGGCCCCACAAATGTAGCAGCCAGGCTGCCAAGGTTTCCCCTGGATTCTGGTGGAAACTCTTTGCCCAAGTCCACCAGTTCCGCCTGGTTGTATGGTTGATAGGAAGTAAATTCTGTCATTTGTGGTGATCCAGCAGCCTGACCCCCCTCCCCCGCTGGGGCCACGGGTGGCTGATGCTTTATTTCTGAGTCACCACTTGGTGGTTCCGGAGCAAGGGACCAGCCTCCACCTCCTCTCCAGAGGAGTCCGGCATCTCCGGGGCCGCAGTTTGGTTTGCCATCGCAGTTGGGACTTGGACAAAGGGCCAGCCTCCCCCTCCTCCTGTCCTGAGGAGGGGTCTGGCATCTCTGGAGTCGCAGGTTGGTTTGCCACCACCGGCTGTGATTCGGGCAAAGGGCCATCATCCCTCTCCTTCCTGTCTAAGCTGGAGTCTGGCATCTCCAGAATGGTGGGTTGGTTTCTCTGAACTTCCTCCTCCAGAATCCTCAAATATTGTTGCAGTTTTCACATCTCTTCCCGTATCTCATCCCATACTCGCTGGACTCTAGATTGCTCTTTCTGCCTGGACTGTCGCAGAGCTGTGAGAAACACCCACCCCACTGCTCCTGTTACCTCGCGGGCACTGCACCCATTCAGGGTTTCTTCTATTTCATACAGGGCCTGTTCCAACTGCCCTGGGGTTCCTTCTACCTCTGGCCATTCCTGGGGAGGTGCCCACATGGCGAGGAGGTCGGCCACTGAGTACCATCTGCTCGTGGCCGGCCACCTGGCAATCCCTCACCAGGTTCCAAAGGGTTTTGTCTGCGTAGAGCCATCCTGCTTTGAACCGTCCTGCCGTCTACTCTACGCCAGTTGTAATGCAACCAACCCATCCCGGGTAGGTGTATGAACGGATCTAGCAGCCACATGCACTTTATAGCTGTTTGTAGTCACTGTTCTCCTCTGTACGGGGTGGAACTGGGTGATCTCCCGCAGCTTGTCAAAATTAACCGCCTTGGAGACTGGCTGCTTCTTGGAGCCCAGCAAAGAGGCAGGTGATGAAGTGTCTCAGCGAGCCCTGCCCCCACGACCCGCGTCAGTGTCAGTCTGGTATTCCCAGCCAGGCTCCTGGCGGGGACCTGCTTCAGGGCCCGGGGGCATGGTTGTGTCAGTGAAGTGGACCTGATCTGTGTGGCCTCAAGCCGACTGAAAATCACGTTCTCTTTGATTAGAGGTCAGGGTGGAAGAGAGGATAACGTGTAATCATGACACTGAAGGTTATAGGTGTAACCTTAGGTGTAACCTTGGTAAGATAACGAAATTCTTTGGTGTAGGTAGTGGGATCGTTAGTTAAAGAGCCGAGACACTTTTCAATGTGGGAGAGATCAGACAGAGGGAAAGGATCGTGGACTCCACCTACTCCTTCAGTCACCGCAACCTGCCTAAGGGGACAAAGAGGACGACTGTGAGAGCAGGTGTGGTGGCTGGGAGGTGGAAGGGGGGGCCAGGCCTGGGAAGCTGAAGGAGGTGAAGACTGAACATCTAGAGGATCAGAGAATGCAGAATAGGGGTCTGGAGAGGGTGAAGAGAGAGAAGAGCCTCGAGACTTGGGAAGTAGAACTGGTTTGCAGGAGGGAGGGACTGGAGCACACGAGAAAGCAAGCCTGGATATGAGGGATCTCTGACCATGTTCCATTGCGGTGACAGAAACTGTTCAGGTCTGTAAGGACTGTGAGATGGAAAGTGCCCTGTTCTGGCCAATGAGAGCCATTCTCCAATGGGCACTGAGGCTGGGCAGTGTTGCAGGAGAAGACTAGACGCTGAGGCGCAGATCTGGCCTGAGCCCCAGCGGATCGAGGTTTGAGAGACGGCGTCCCAGAGGGATGGCTGGGCTCAGCTTGGAATGTGAGGACCCAATGGCTAAGTCGGCTCCTCTCCCGAACAAATGGGGGTACAGACTCAGGAACGCAGTTTCCCATGACCTCATCTGACCTTTGGGAACACAGGACCCAAATCGCGGCGTCCCACGACCCAGTCCTGGCCTTTGGAATGGTGGCAGGCGAGCGAGGGGGACATCTCCACTGCTCAATTGACACCCGGACTGGGACAACTGGGCTGGACGGGCATCCCCAAATCCAGAACCAGGAGCAATGGAGGTCGGCTGGCATAGGCCTGCGGTTTATGGAACAGTCAACCAGGATGGGGGTGAGGAGAGGAGCCGGGTAACAAGGGGTGAGGGCCTCCCAGGAAGGAGGGTCAGGCAGGTGACTCACCCCCAAGGATCAAGGCCTGTGGTGGATGTGCAGCGTCGACAATCGAGAGGAGAGTCCGAGGGATAGGGAGGCGTCCCTGGCACCAGGGAACACAGCCTTCTGGGTTTCGGGCACCAAGATGAATGGTTTGGCGTGGCAAAGAAAAGGGGAGCCAGGCTAAACTTTCTCAAAGGAAGGGAAAACTCATTGTGCCTCAAGGCGAGCTTTGCTGACCCAAGGTGGGTTGTCCCTGAAGTCACGCCCGTTGTGGGGGGAGATGTCATTTCATAGGGTGAGGAGACGTTAGGCAGGTAAACTGGGTTGGTAGTACAGGAAACAGGCTTAGGGGGAACAAAGTTGTTTTTTCGTGGAGCCGAGTTGTTTTCTCCTGCTTATGGCTTCAGTTTCTGTTTGATGGAATCAGGGGTACTGGTGTTAGGGCCATCTTATTGTTTGTATGTGGGCTTCCCCATTCCTGGCCCCTGCATCGACCTTTCATACAAGCCTTTTGCTGATAGGAAAAGGGGTGACGGTTCTTTCTTTGGCTACTTCCTGCTGGACGGGGTCGAAGACCAGGGTGGGGCTCAGGCCTGGTTATGAGATGGTCTTTGCAGGGATGCGAGGATATGGGTGGAGGAGTTGGTTAAAGGTGCTACCGGGCAGGTCTTGGATCCCATGTTGGATGAAATGCAGTAAGCATGGGGCAAAAAGAAAAAAGTAAGGTTAGGATCAGAGGCCCTGGGATTGCTAATACCTTGCCTGAGGCTGTACTGATCTGGAATCTCTAGGCATAGACATAAGAATGGGATGTGGCTTGAAGTGATGGGATTAGAAACAGAGGAGAGAGAGTCAGAGGGCCTCTGCTCTGTAGGCTGAGTGGAACCTGGACCAGGGGCGCAGTGATGCATACCCGAGTTGGGCCCAGCACTCGCATACATACTGATTATCCACAGGGACCAGTTTGACCCTGCAAAGCTGATGCCAAGACGTGTTGCCCAAGACCTTGACAGCCGTTGGTGTAGTCAGGATGATCTTGTGTGGACCCATCCACTTTGGCAGAAGTGATTCTGGAGAGATGGCTTTCAGAAGAACCTGGTCTCTAGGACACAGCAGGTTGACATGTGCATCAGGGGACGGAGGCACAGGTTGTGGCAGACAACGGTCTGTGTGTTCTTGGAGCAGCTGTCTGAGCAAAGAGCAGTATGGAAAATATCCAGCCAACAGTGTAGGATGGACGGGGAGCTCATGGTTAGTAAGAGGAGGTCTGCCATACATCCGTTCAAAGGGGGTCAGGAACAAGGGGCCACAAGGGGTGACTCAGAGGTGCATTAAAGCCAGTGGGAGCAGCTCCACACAGAATTTCCCCAGCTCAGTGGAGAGTTTGGTTAGGTGGTCTCTGGTCAGACCATTTACCCGTTCTACCTTACCAGAGGATTGCGGTCGGGAGGGAATGTGTAGTTTCCATGTGATGCCCAGGGAGGAGACCTGTGGAGTAATCTTTGAGATAAAGGCAGGTCCACTGTCCAACTGGTGATGGTGTCCACCATAGTAAGAAGAGGGTGTTATCTGCGTTAGGGAGTGGAACACCCGTGAGGCCTAGCAGGTTGGAGAGTCGTCGATTGGGAGAGGGAGAGGAGAGGGTCTTTGACAAAGAGTAGAAATCTAACAGACAAGAGGGCGATGGAGGGGAGAGAGGCTGGTAAATGAGTTGGTCGTGGAGCCGATGTGGAGAACTAACATGTACAGGTAGGCCCAGTGTGGGTTTTAAGGCCTGTCTAGCGAGACGAGCAGCTGCCACAAGTGTGTGCAAGCGGGCCTGCCATCCTCTTACAGTGGGATCCATTTGTTTAGAGAAATAAGCAACTGGTCGCTGGACAGCCCAGGTTGGCCCAGAACCCCTAGAGCAATGCGCTGTTGCTCATCTGTCAATTACAGGAATGGCTTTCCCGGGTCTGGGAGAGTGAAGGCTCATGTCAGAGAGCTTTGCCTGGATAAAGCAGAGAAAAAAGGGTGCCGAAACAAAGAAAAGCATAATCATGATCATTGGGCCTACTAGGGGCAGGATCCATGATGTCTTGGCCCCCATGTTCGGCTGATGATGTGGCGATCAGAGGGGGCTTTGCTGGTCAGATGAGCAAGCCCATGAATGATTTGGAGGAGAGGGAGGCACGATTTCTCACCAAAATCTCTCTCTCTGACCTTCAACACTTTCTTTTGCTTGCTTTCATTCTAATGCCATTTCATTTTACCCATCCGGCTTTACATAATCTTAAGGCCCTTCAGAATATCCCTCTTCCATACATTTCTTTTTTCAAACACACATACATCACCTCACTTGCATTTACCAGACTTAGCAAAACCTGTTTTAGAAGGGAATTGAACACCATCTAAACAATGATGAAAAAACACAAATTTAAGGTAGATAGCCCCTGTAGCTTTTCATTCCTGACCCAGTGATTCAACTGGCAGAGAATGGTGTCCAAAGCCTGCATCTGTTGGGCGATAATAATGTTTCCAATTTGGCTAAGGTCACCCTGCAGGGTTTGAATCCAGGGAGGATGAGGGGTGGTTGGCCATCTGGAGAGGATTTTTAAAAGGAGAAATTCCAGCTGGGCTGACACTGTGTAAGAATCCCAAGCTGCAAAAGTTCAAGATGACAATGCTCACTGCGGGACTGAGATTGATCATAGCCTAGGGCTTCCTGGTGTAGGAAGATGGGGTGCAGATTTTCCATCTGAGCAGGTCGTGTGGAGTATGGCTGGCTTATGAATAAACTCTGTCCACCTTGAAGAGTCCTGTTTGGATTCTAATATACTGGTCCCCGAGTCTTTCTTAAGGGGAGCTAGAGACCCTCTCTATCTGCTCCTTGCAATCTGCACGTTTTACCACATGGGCCCAAGCCTTTGCAAGAGCTCCTGCATCCTCTATGCCATCCCTGTGCCCAGGATAGAGCAGCAGGTCTCTCCCAGCAAGGGGGCAGTATGGTTCTCAGGGAACTGAGCCTATGATGGGGGAGAGAGGTCCAGGGTTTCCTGCCTCTGGCCCTGGGGCCTCTGACCCTGGGGCCATCCACACAGCCTCATATCCCTTCTGGGCCCTGTACCTGCTCAGCTCTCCCCAGCCCCTCCACACCCTACCACTCACCCACTCTGCTCCCCTCTAGGTGTTTCCCCTGATCCTTGGACCTCCTGGCCCTTCACCTGCTCTGCTCCAGGGACATCTGTGCTCCAGGGACATCAGTTTTGCCCAGATTTCTGTGCTGCAGTCCCGTGGGTCTCACGCTCCTCCTGGCTCCTGTGACTGGACCCAGTCCCTGAGCCTCTCCAGAGCCTCAACCTTCCCTGGTGTACTCCTGTTCACCATGGCCACTGAGTGGTTGTGCTTTGGGGGTGGGGAGGCTTTTGTCTGGTTTGGTGCTATTTTTAGTCTTTGTTGCTCTGCAATTCGAATGCTGAACAGCAGCAACAAAATTCTAGGATAATATCTAATACCCTATCTCTGGCCCTGATGAATGCTGAAGGGGCCACTGCACTGGAAGACCAGCCACGTCTTGGGGGAGGTCTTAGGGTGGTGCTGCAGGGCTGGGGAGCTGGACAGATTGTGTTGGCCCTGCTTTCCTGGTCCCTCTCCAGCTGGGGGCCTGTCTCAGTGGTGCTGCTGTGCTCCCCAGCGTCCTCCAGCTGGAGGACTGACACCAAGGTGCTGCTGTGCTCCCTGGTGTCCTCCTGCTGGGGTCTGGCCACAGAGGTGCTGGTGTCCCCCCAGGCGTCCTCCAGCACCGGGCCTAGCGCAGAGGGTCTACCCTTCGCGGCATCCTTTAACAGGGAGCCTGGCCCTGCGGAGGTGGTGTGCTTCTGGGCGTCCACCAGCTCAGAGACACCTGCAAAGGTGACCCTTTTGCCCAGGGTGGCATCCGTTCCCCTCTTATGGACTTCCTGCTTTCGCAGGATACCCGGCCTTGGGGTATTCCCCGAAACCTCAGGCTGCGGGAGGCTGTCCTTGGAATCGGGGTCACTGTGCTCCCAAAAGGTGACACGCTTTGGCACCCGGGAGGTGACAGCATTAGCAAGCTAATATTGGTTGGGCAATTAAAGATAAATTCATTGATTTTCAAACTCTAAAATGTTCCCTTATTTTCTGTAGATTCAGAGACATTATAAGGGAAGGACACAGGCTCAGATCTCTTTCTTCACCTTCCCTATGCCAGAGAAGCTGCGCTTGAATGTTTACAAATCATGACTGGAGAACAAGGATTGACAGATTTGTCTCTCGTCAAGGAATAAATATTTCAAACTTTATTCATCATATATTGTAGTTTATTTTTTGTTTGTTTTTTTATTTTTTTTTATGGAGGCATGTTTTTATTTATTTATTTGTTTGTTTGTTTGTTTGTTTAAAAATGCACTGGGTACAGTCAGAAGCGCGGGAGGGTGAGAGAATTCACCAGAGCCAGAGTGGGGAGCAGCAGAGCCAGAGTGGGGAGCAGAACAGGCAGAAGGACCGAAGTACACTGCTGAGGGGAGCAGCGGGCGGCAGGAGAGGTCTGCGCGCCATGTGGGACACTCCTCGGGTGGCCGGGGAGCAGCCGGGGGTCGAACCGGAGTCGCAGAGGCCGCGGGCAGCTTCACAACCCAGCGCTCAACCGCTGAGCCACCAGGGAGGCCCTATTGTAGTTTCTTTTACAACTACTAAAATCTGCACTACAGCAAGGAGATAGCCAAAGGCAATTAAATGAAGGTGGCTGGTTTTTCATTGTATTTACAAGGTTGAATTTAGCCTGAGGGTGTCATTTCCTTGTTCTAAGGAAATAATTTCCCTTTTCTCCAAGATTCTACATCTTTGGGTTTGCTCCATGAATTTTGAAGTGGCTGGAATTTAGGATGACTTAGAAAATTTGCATCAAAATATGGGTCTTTGAGCAACCCTCATCCATCTTGTAGATTCTGACTCCCACGTATTAGAGCAAAAACTGTAAAGAACACACAGCAGGGCCTCCCTGGTGGCGCAGCGGTTGAGCGCTGGGTTGCGAAGCTGCCCGCGGCCTCTGCGGCGCCAGTTCGATCTCCGGCAGCTCCCCGGCCACCAGAGGAGGGTCCCACATGGCGCACAGACCTCTCCTGCCACCCACTGCTCCCCTCAGCAGTGTACTTCGGTCCTTCTGCCTGCTCTGCTCCCCGCTTTGGCTCTGGTGAATTCTTTCACCCTCCCACGCTTCTGACTGTACCCAGTGCATGTATAAACAAACAAATAAATAAAAATAAAAATACATGCCTCTTTAAAAAAAAAAAAAGAACACACAGCAATCAGAATAAATGTCCTCTGAAATTAAGACCTTTAAATGTCCCTTCATATGCCATCAGTTGATTCCATTGTTTTTAAAAATTAACTGCTGAGAGAGAAAAAAATTTAAAAAAGGAAAAGTATGAGGATTGCGTATAAGAGAGCAAGTCAAAATATCTCAGAATAGCTTTCACTTCTTTACATATATATAAAAATGGAGTTTCGGAATTATCGCCAATTTCATGAGCTCTAATAAACATCTTTGTGTTTCACTTCATTTTCTTTTAATTTTTACTGAAGTTCCACTGGTTTCTACCATTATATAGTGATAGGTTTTGCTGTACATTAAAAATTAACATTTGAATAAAAAGTTTCTATTCTTCACCATACAAGAACTCCTTTACCCAAATTCCTTTACCCAAATTCCTCAGCCCCTTTTCCTGTTTCCCTCTGGCAAAGGATATTTGGTTCTTACAGACAAAGATGTTGTTTTTGGTTTGTTTTGTTTGTTCATTTGTTTTGTTTCTTTATCATCTATATAGGTGTGAAATTGTAACAGGGTGGTCCCCAGGAAAGGGGGTGGTTCCAGGTTTCCACCCCACCCAAGGGAGGGTGGAGCTGAGCAGGGAGAGAAGAAGCTGCAGAGGAAACTGAAGAAGGAAGGAAGCAGGATGGAACCAGAAGGAGACCCGGAGGTGGCATGTGGAGCAGAGAGAGGCATGAAGAAACCATGCCTGCCTTTAGGTCGTGGACTGGATGATGCAGATGTGGGCGAGAGACCCGTGGGGAGGTGGCAATGGCAGTTTTTGTCTTGCTTTTGATAATTTACTCTTTTCCTTCCAGAATTGTCTGGTGGTTTCTGATCCTTTTCTATGGGTCCCCACTGGAAGATGCTTTAGACCTATGGCAGGCTTTGGGGCCTTATTCTGGGCCAATCCCTTTTGGATGGACTTTTACCCACGAGGGGTCTGGTAACTTTGGGTACTTTATTTAGAAACTATAGAGAAACACTTCGGCAGGGTGTGGGGTGTGGTGGGGTGGGGGGTTGGGGGATGGGGTGAGGGGGTGGGGAGGGAGGGCCAGAGAGAGGAAGGACTGGATTCAAAATAAGGGGGGTGCAATTGTATTGGGATTATAACAAAAATGAAAATGCATGCATTGTGCAAAGATGAAAAATGATGTAAGAATTACATAAAATAAAATATTAAAAAAGAATCTGTAGTCTTTGCCTTTCCTGTATTGTTTCCTAATTGTATTGAAGTTCCTTCCCAGTAAAGTCTCATATGTTTTGTGTTGATGCAGCGCATGGCAGAACCTATTTAGAGCAGGTAGGTTTGTGGTGTCTGGGCTGCCCCTCTCCCTGCCCTGTAACAAAATCGTATGGTGCTTTTAGTATCCCTCTGACTTATTTTAGATAGCAAAATATATATACTCTAGGTCAATCCATGTTGTTTCAAAGGGCAGGATTTCATCTTCTTATAGCTGAGTAGTCTCCCACTGTGTGTGCGTGTGTGTGTGTGTGTGTGTGTGTGTGTGTGTATATATATATATCACATTTTTTTTATTTTATCATCTACCAGGGGGCTCTAAGTTTGTTTCTCTGTCTTGAGTGTTATGATAATGTTATGATGAACATGGTATTCCATATATCTCTTTGAATTTAAATTTGTATATTTTTGTGGTAAAGCTTGACAACTAAAGAGAAGTCAGCTAGCTGGGTCATGTGATATTATTTTCTTAAATTTCTTGAGGTATTGCCACACTATTTCCATGATTGCAACAATTTAAATCCGTAACAACAATCTACAAAGATTTTGTCTCTCCACAACTTTACCATCACTTGTTTCTTGTCTATTTTGATAATAACCCTCTTAACAGATAGGAGATGATCGCTCATTTTGCTTCTGATTTGCTTTCTTAATAGGAGAGGAGGAACACGTGTTCATGGGCCTGCTGCCATCTCTGTCCTGTGGACAAGTCGCTCTGCAACATCTCTGTCCACTTTTTAATGGGGATATTTGTTCTTTTGTTGACGAGTTTAATGAGTTCTTTATAAAATTTCTATATTAAGCCCTTTTCTGACATATGTAAGTATTTTCTCCAAGTCATTAGTTTTTTTAATGGTGGTTTCTTTCACTCTATAGAAACTTTTTAGTTTAATATTGTCCCATTTGTTTATATTTGCTTTTGTTTCCTTTGACAATGTAATCCGATTGACAAAAGTCATCTCCAAGGCTGATTAAGGAACTCTGTCATTTTTGTTTTTCTGTGTATTTTGTGATTTGAGAACTTCTATCCATGTCTTTACTCCACTGTTGGTGGAAATGTAGACTGTTTCCTTTCCTAGAAAATTAGAACAGATATTTCTGAAAATACTAACAATAGTTCTACCTTATGATCCAGCAATCCCATTCTTAGATATCTCTCTGAAGTATACAAAAACACTAATATGAAGGGATATGTGCACTCCTATGTTCACTGTAATGGTATTTTCAATACCAAAGTGATGGAAGCAACCTAAGGGTCCAACAACAGATGAGTTGGTTATGAAGATATGGCACACAACACACGAATACTACTCAGCTACTAAAAAACCCCTCCGGATTAAATCTTGCTATTTGCAATAATATTGATGGTACCAGAAGAGACTATGACTCACAGAATTAGTTAGAAGAAAGATAATACCAGGGAGAGTAAATGGTTTGCCCACAGATCCAAAACTATAGCCTAATTTGAAAATAAACGAAAATCTCTTACTTAGACCAATTTTCCATCAACTACTTAAAAATTTATGGGCACAGAATGACCTACATCTATTTCAAACATAGTGTTTTTCTTTAGACTGTTATTTCATTGCAATCTGATTCCGTATGAAAACTTATAACGTAAAAAGTTAATGAAGGTCTCTTTATTAAAAGAAATGGATAAAAGGGATCTGAAAAGCATTATCCTTCAGGACTATAATGTGAAACCCTGCCATTTGTTATTTTCCATTTTGTTATGATAAGAATGAAAGGTTAAATATTTTCATATTAGTTTTTACTTTGACATTTACCAAAAAGACTCTTCATTTTCAGAGTCACTTAAAAACCAGAAAAACTGTTCATATCAACCATGTAGTATATAGTCCTTACACATGCTTACCAATTAATTTAAATCTAAAAGTTGCCTGTGACATGATTCTTTGATCAGTAAAGACACATTAATTTTATATTAAATTCTATATGGCCAATACTGCAGTGAGAATTATTGGGAAAGGGGCCTCGCTGGTGGCTTAGGGAGTCTCAGCTCTGTCACTGCTGTGGCCTGAGTTCAATTCCCCACGAGGGAGCTAAGCCACATAGGGTACAGCAGCCTTCTCCTGTCATGCCTGCTGCTCCCTTGAGCAATGTATTTCAGTACATCTGCCTGTTCTGCTCCCCAATCTCTCTGGTGAATCCTCTCAACCACTGCACCTCTGGGCTACACCCCAGTTCTTCTATGCTTAAAAAAATACATTGGAAAAAGGTGGCAGTCTTTGTTTGGAAAGTCTGCAAAGCAGATCAAGGAGAAAAGACTTTAATGAAAAACTATTTGAGAATAGTAGAGAGCAATATGATGAAGGGATAAACATGGTCACTCTAACTAAAGCATAAACTAACTGAATTATAAACATTTTGAGAATAAATCAATCAGCTAATTCTGTTACATTACATTCATTTATCAACACTTAATCGACTTGCTTCAGTGTATTTCTGATACATTGTCTAGTCCACAAATCACTATACAACAGAATACAACTTAAATATATGAAGGAAAACTCCATTATGGAAGTTTGTAGATGGCTCACAGCTATTCCACGCAAACACAGTTTGGGAACCTCCCCTCAGGAAACCACAGGAAACAGGTCTTGGGCCCAAAGTCTCTACACGGGTGGTGCCAAAATATGCCTCCCGTGGGGCAGAGAAGTGTGCAGGCATGAGCCACAAATCCATGGTCCTCCTTGGAACCCGGGTCCAGGTTAGTTATTTAGGCTTGTGAAATAGGACTTGGGCCCTATTCCAAAATGTGCTGGGATCAAAACCATGGCAATACAACCCTGCATTTCCATTACATTGTGAGTGCTCCTGCATCAGGAAATAATCTCCTCTTTTCACCACCATAGAGGACACTTGATTTTCCTAGGGCTACAGGAATTAAGAGTAATATTTTACTATTTCGTCTATTTCTTTCAACTACCACTATTCCCTATTGGAATTGCATTAAGCCAAATCAGACTGGAAAGGAAAGGAAAACAATGAAATAACTGCAGGGACATAATTTGAGGAACATTTTCCAGGACATAATTTGAGGAAATTCAAGGACTTTCTATATTATTGATGCAGATGTTGGCTACATAGATCAACTGAGGAGCAAGCATTTTCTTACCCATGACTTAGATGTGGTATAAACGAATTAGAAATTTCCTCCACATCTGAGGATTGGAAAGCTGATAGTATACCAGAGACTATAATTCAACTAAGAGGCCCACATAGTAAGACCTCCATAATGGATCATGGTTTTTAGCAGTTATGTAAGCAAAATACCCAAAAGCAATAATTAATATACATATGTGTGTTACACTAGTTTATAACACTGCATAAATTTTTGGAGTACAGCTTCACACCTATTAAAATGTGTAATTCCACACCACACACACCAACAGAGTTCTAATGAGCCTCCACTAACAGGCTTCCCCTAACACATGCCCCCTCTCCAGGATCAGGTCCTCCTGCCAATTTGTGTCTGCACAAAGCATCGACTTCTCTTCTTCCGCACGCGCGCATGTGTGTGTTGTGTGTGTGTGCCCTCCCCAGTGAAATGGAGGACTCTGGTGAAGTTTTTCTTAGAGGTGACCCAAGAACCCCCATCTGTGACCCCAACACCTCTCCCAAGGAAACAAGGAAAGTCTGAGAAACTGTCATCCAGGCAAACTGGTTGGGATTATTGGGCATAAAATGGCATTAGCAAAAACAAATTAAAGTATGGCGTTTAGTTATTATGTCAACATTTCTGCATTAGTGGTAAAAAAAAATCTGTACCCATGTAGGATGTTAACAAAAGGGAAATGGTGTGGGATAAACAAGACCTGTACTGCCTTGCCACTTTTTTGTAATTCGAACAGTATTCTTTAAATGTTATTTTTAAAAATACTCTCAATATTTAATAGGTTATAGATGGAAAGTTTTTTTTTCTTTTCCAGTTTCCCAGGTATCACCGTCCAGGAGTGGAGAGAAGGGTTCTGGGGAGAAAAGCTGGAAACCTCACACACAGGGCAGGCTCCGGAGTCTCCTCTCCCCTGAGCCCTGCTGCTCAGACTCCTCACAGAGCATCTCACCCCAGGACGCCGCGCTCCAGGACCCCCAACTCTGCCCACCTCAGCCCCCGCCATGTCCTGGAGGCTCCACCAGAATCCGAAACAGGCGGCAGCGCCCCCGTGTGGCCACAGGCTGAGCACAGGAGCCCAGAGCCGCCCTTTCTCCTGCTCAGCCAGGCCCTCCCCAGGCTCCCTGGGCCCCCAGCGGCAGGACAGGGATCTGCACACAAGGGGCGCCCAAGTCCAGTGTCAGGTCAGTGTCCTCCAATTTTCTTAGTCCTATGGACAAAGGACAAAAGCAGTTTCCAGTCCTAATAGCTGATTCCCAGATTATGGCTGATCCCCAATATAGAGGTTCCTTGGACTCCAGAGTCTCTGTACTTTGTTTCTGCTTCTGCTTCCAGGGTGAAAGTGCCTCCTCCTGGGAATTAACATTCAATTCTACCAGGAGCCCAGGTCCTCGCCCAAGAAAAGGAAAAGGTTCCAGGATAATGCCAAGACCCGTGGGCCGACCACCCCATCCACGTCTTAGAGCGGGGGAGCAGGTGATCAGAGCCGGGGAGAGACCCTGGAGCTGGTGGTGGTATGTGGTGGATCATTGGTGGAAGGGCCACACCTAAGACGAACAATAACTATAGAAAGATGACCCACACTGTCAGAAAATAAATAAATAAATATACATCTTTTTTAAAAATTCTCCATCTCTGAATCAGGGGAGGTTGAGGAGAGCACCCAGGGCATGGCTAGGAAGGTTGGTGGCTCCTGGAAATGGAGCAGAGGATGAAAATGGGGACTAGAGGATGGGACCCAAAAGGAGTGGTGGGGGCACCAGGAAGGGTGGGGCCAGGAAGGGGCAGCATCAGGGACACTGTGAGGGGAAGCTCTGTGTGGTTGACGCGGCTCAGGCTGGGGGCTGGGAGAGTCTCTGTCTCCCCTGGTGCGACTGCAGAGGGGCTGGTGCTGTAACTGACCAGGGAATCACTTACGTTTGGGCCTTTCCTATCCATACAGGCTGGTGTTGACTCAAACACGCACACTCAGGCTGATGAAGGAGAGAGAGGAGGAGAGGACAGATGGTTAGGAGGAGGCCCCATTTCCTGAGCCACAACATCCTCCTCAACTCCCCAATGCTGGGGTGGCAGGGAGATTCCTGGAATCAAGAGGAGATGATTCAGGGAATCAAGAGGAGAAAGGCCTGCGCTGCTCTGGAGGGTCAGCCCTGGGGGCTGATTCTGGGGCTCCAGGGCCCCACTCCCTACAGGCAGGTCAGAGTCAGCCCTGCTGCTCACAGTTCCAGGCTGCTGAGAGACCCTCTGTGCCGTGACCCTGCAGACACCGCTCTGGGATAGTATAAAGAAACAAAACAGCAAATTAAATGGGATCTAAAAACGGTAGAACTGATTTTTAAAAATCACATATTTTGAATGACACTTCAGGGGATGTGGATGCCTTGTCTGACAGCTCATTGCAATCAGGGCTTTGACTGTCACGTGAGCTACTCTGGCCTCCACTGTTTCTTGTGAGAAAAACACACTGATCACTTTATTGCCTGAATATCTTACTGGTTTTATACCAAATCTCTTCCTACTTTGCTTCTAAAACAAAGATCGGCATCTCCACAGTCTCTGAGGACAGGCGGCAGGAGGGGCCTCACTCAGTGGCTCCAGCTCTGGGTCCCATGAGGCTGGGATGGGTACGAGATGTTGGCGGATCTGAACGGCCATGATCAGCATGGAAGGACCTGCCTCAGAGCTCATGCATGTGGATCCTGGAGAAAACCGTCAGGTCCTTGTCCTGTGGGCGAACCCTTAGCTGAGTGTCCACCGTGTGAAGGGAGTCACCCCAGAGAGGGACCAGGAGGGGAGCCCGGGTGGGAAGTCTCAGCCCCTGTGAGCCTGATTCTGTGACGTGGCACGTCCCTTCTGCTTCATTCTCCTCACGAGAAAGAGCCAGCGAGTCAGACACACTCCCGGGGGGCACTGTCTCCCCTCCTGTGTATCCCAGAATTGGAGGAAAATTGAAAACCAACACAGTAGACCTTCTGGACACTCATTATTTCTATTCTGTCCACATAAAAAATAAGCTGCCTCCCACCCAAGGCCCCTAAAAGTCTCTCCCATCGCAGGAGCAGCGTGACATCAGCATCTCATCGCGTGACTCAGGACCACTCAGAGGAGGCGCCTTGAGAACATCTGTGCAGTCAAATTGTCTGTGCTCAGCTCCTCGTGGGCTACAGCAGTTTTCCCATAAGCCCTCGATGAAGATACAGTGGAGAACAGACACAGGGCTACTTGTAGACCCATTTTTTAATGTTTTAAAAGCAAATTTATTGAGATATAACTTTTGGTCATTGAGTCATTTGTTGAAGGCTCACCTGTCATGTCCTTTGGTAAAGCGCAGAGCAGGACAATCATCCCATACTCTACCTTGAGAACATCTCCATCACCACAACAACCTTGTTTCCTGGGTCTGGGCCCATGGGGCACCAGCCCCTCTTTCCCCTCCCCAGCCCTGGGCAGCCAGAGCCCACTCTCTTGCCTCTGGGATGGGCCAGGAACTTCTCTCTAAACACATCCCAGGCGACTCCGCTGACACAGACCTGCAGTGGACATTTGGGGTACCCTAACCCAATGCATGCTGGTGCCCAGGAACATACTCCACAGGGCGTTAAGGTCACAGAGAACCACATTACCCCACCCTGGAGGCCCTGCAGCCTGGGTTGTGAGGAGAGAAGGCTGCAGTAGCTGCCTCAGAGGGGGCCAAGGGCAGAGCCAGGGAGGTTCCTTCCTCAGCAGGAAGGGGACGTGGGCTGGGTCTTGAAAGCCAGATGTGGGCACAGGAACAGAAGTGGTTCAGGGAGCTGATGAAAGGCCGGCTACTTGACCTCAGCAGTTACTTTCGCTGTGTGACCTTGGAGATCCCTCCCCAGCACTCTGTGAACTGGGAAGTGATACTGACCTGACACCCCTCCCCCACACCTCTCAGAAACAAGGACATGGACACTTAGGGGTTATGGCAGTGCCCAGGTCAGAACCCCAGCCACCTGGCTAATGTCTGGGCCTCTGGACCGACACCATCCTCCAAGCTGACCAGGGGACCAAGGAGGCGGTGACCCTGGAACCCGCACCACCCGCTCCAGATACCACACATTTCTTGTTTGGATTTGACTGAAGACAAAAGCACTGTAGTAAGTCATCATGTCATCACCCTTTATGGAAATTAATTGAACTCACCAAAGAATAAGACACAGAGTGACTGGTTGTACCAAAAACAAAACCCAACTTGATGCTGCCTCCAGGAGACAGGATCAAAACAGCCCCACTGTGGGAGACAGGTATAGGCCAGGATGCTTCAGGAGCTGCCCAGTGTGGACAGTTCACACCCCACTGCTGGAGAAGCCAAGACAGGGGGAGGAACCTGCAGGCGTGATTGTATTTTTTTATATATATTCTTCTTTTTTTATTTTTTAACTTCAATTTTCACTTGTAAACACTGTTTGTTTCCCCCCCCACTCAGGTGTAGTCCCCATAGTTTCCTTCTCCAAGGCACCCGTGCACCATCACCTCAGTCCCCTATCTTCTCCCTCCTTCCCTCTGGTCCTCTGCACACTGGGGATCAGAGGGAAACTGAGACAGGCACAAAGGAATGGGGCAGGGACAAAGAAGCAGAGAAGGACAGGGACACACACAGAGAGTGAGATGAGGACAGACCAAGAGGGGG
>NW_023601433.1:18874371-18891690 GCF_014898055.3 Talpa occidentalis
TCTGGAGCGGGTGGTGCGGGCTCCAGGGTCACCGCCTCCTTGGTCCCCTGGTCAGTTTGGAGGATGGTGTCGGTCCAGAGGCCCAGACATTAGCCAGGTGGCTGGGGTTCTGACCTGGGCACTGCCATAACCCCTAAGTCTCCATGTCCTTGTTTCTGAGAGGGTGTGGGGGAGGGGTGTCAGGTCAGTATCACTTCCCAGTTCACAGAGTGCTGGGGAGGGATCTCCAAGGTCACACAGCGAAAGTAACTGCTGAGGTCAAGTAGCCGGCCTTTCATCAGCTCCCTGAGCCACTTCTGTTCCTGTGCCCACATCTGGCTTTCAAGACCCAGCTCCCACGTCCCCTTCCTGCTGAGGAAGGAACCTCCCTGGCTCTGCCCTTGGCCCCCTCTGAGGCAGCTACTGCAGCCCTTCTCTCCTCACACACCCCAGGCTGCAGGGCCTCCAGGGTGGGGTCATGTGGTTCTCTGTGACCTTAACGCCCTGTGGAGTATGTTCCTGGGCACCAGCATGCATTGGGTTAGGGTACCCCAAATGTCCACTGCAGGTCTGTGTCAGCGGAGTCGCCTGGGATGTGTTTAGAGAGAAGTTCCCTGGCCCATCCCCAGAGGCAGAGAGTGGGCTCTGGCTGCCCAGGGCTGGGGAGGGGAAAGAGGGGGTGGTGCCCCATGGGCCCAGACCCAGGAAACAAGGTTGTTGTGGTGATGGAGATGTTCTCAAGGTAGAGTATGGGATGATTGTCCTGCTCTGCGCTTACCAAAAGGACATGACAGGTGAGCCTTCAACAAATGACTCAATGACCAAAAGTTATATCTCAATAAATTTGCTTTTAAAACATTAAAAAATGGGTCTACAAGTAGCCCTGTGTCTGTTCTCCACTGTATCTTCATCGAGGGCTTATGGGAAAACTGCTGTAGCCCACGAGGAGCTGAGCACAGACAATTTGACTGCACAGATGTTCTCAAGGCGCCTCCTCTGCGTGGTCCTGAGTCACGCGATGAGATGCTGATGTCACGCTGCTCCTGCGATGGGAGAGACTTTTAGGGGCCTTGGGTGGGAGGCAGCTTATTTTTTATGTGGACAGAATAGAAATAATGAGTGTCCAGAAGGTCTACTGTGTTGGTTTTCAATTTTCCTCCAATTCTGGGATACACAGGAGGGGAGACAGTGCCCCCGGGAGTGTGTCTGTCTCGCTGGATCTTTCTCGTGAGGAGAATGAAGCAGAAGGGACGCGCCACGTCACAGAGTCAGGCTCACAGGGGCTGAGACTTCCCACCCGGGCTCCCCTCCTGGTCCCTCTCTGGGGTGACTCCCTTCACACGGTGGACACTCAGCTAAGGGGACGCCCACAGGACAAGGACCTGACGGTTTTCTCCAGGAGCCACATGCATGAGCTCTGAGGCAGGTCCTTCCATGCTGATCATGGCCGTTCAGATCCGCCAACATCTCGTCCCCATCCCAGCCTCATGGGACCCAGAGCTGGAGCCTCTGAGTGAGGCCCCTCCTGCCGCCTGCCCCTCAGAGACTGTGGAGATGCCGGATCTTTGTTTTAGAAGCAAAGTAGGAAGAGATTTGGTATAAACCAGTAAGATATTCAGGCAATAAAGTGATCAGTGGCTGTTTTCTCACAAGAAACAGTGGAGGCCAGAGTAGCTCACGTGACAGTCAAAGCCCTGATTGCAATGAGCTGTCAGACAAGGCATCCACATCCCCTGAAGTGTCATTCAAAATATGTGATTTTTAAAAATCAGTTCTACCGTTTTTAGATTCCCATTTAATTTTGCTGTTTTGTTTCTTTATACTATCCCCAGAGCGGTGTCTGCAGGGTCACGGCACAGAGGGGCTCTCAGCAGCCTGGAACTGTGAGCAGCAGGGCTGACTCTGACCTGCCTGTAGGGAGTGGGGCCCTGGAGCCCCAGAATCAGCCCCCAGGGCTGACCCTCCAGAGCAGCGCAGGCCTTTCTCCTCTTGATTCCCTGAATCACCTCCTCTTGATTCCAGGAATCTCCCTGCCACCCCAGCATTGGGGAGTTGAGGAGGATGTTGTGGCTCAGGAAATGGGGGCCTCCTCCTAACCATCTGTCCTCTCCTCCTCTCTCTCCTTCATCAGCCTGAGTGTGCGTGTTTGAGTCACACCAGCCCTGTATGGATAGGAAAGGCCCAGAACGTAAGTGATTCCCTGGTCAGTTACAGCACCAGCCCCTCTGCAGTCGCACCAGGGGAGACAGAGACTCTCCCAGCCCCAGCCTGAGCCGCGTCACCCACACAGACCTTCCCCTCACAGTGTCCCCGATGCTGCCCCTTCCTGGCCCCACCCTTCCTGGTGCCCCCACCACTCCTTTTGGGCCCCATCCTCTAGTCCCCATTTTCATCCTCTGCTCCATTTCCAGGAGCCACCAACCTTCCTAGCCATGCCCTGGGGGCTCTCCTCAACCTCCCCTGATTCAGAGATGGAGAATTTTTAAAAGATGTATATTTATTTATTTATTTTCTGACAGCGTGGGTCATCTTTCTATAGTTATTGTTCCTCTTAGGTGTGGCCCTTCCACCAATGATCCACCACATACCACCACCAGCTCCCGGGGTCTCTCCCCGGCTCTGATCACTCCTGCTCCCCCCTGCTCTAAGACGTGGATGGGTGGTCGGCCCACGGGTCTTGGCATTATCCTGGAACCTTTTCCTTTTCTTGGGCGAGGACCTGGGCTCCTGGGTAGAATTGAATGTTAATTCCCAGGAGGAGGCACTTTCACCCCTGGAAGCAGAAGCAGAAACAAAGTACAGAGACTCTGGAGTCCAAGGAACCTCTATATTTGGGGATCAGCCCATAATCTGGGAATCAGCTATTAGGACCTGGAAACCTGCTTTTGTCCTTTGTCCATAGGACTAAGAAAATTGGAGGACTCTGACCTGACACTGGACTTGGGCGCCCCCTTGTGTGCAGATCCCTGTCCTGCCGCTGGGGGCCCAGGGAGCCTGGGGAGGGCCTGGCTGAGCAGGAGAAAGGGCGGCTCTGGGCTCCTGTGCTCAGCCCTGTGGCCACACGGGGGCGCTGCCGCCTGTTCCGGATTCTGGTGGAGCCGCCAGGACATGGCGGGGGCTGAGGTGGGCAGAGTTGGGGGTCCTGGAGCGCGGCGTCCTGGGGTGAGATGCTCTGTGAGGAGTCTGAGCAGCAGGGCTCAGGGGAGAGGAGACTCCGGAGCCTGCCCTGTGTGTGAGGTTTCCAGCTTTTCTCCCCAGAACCCTTCTCTCCACTCCCTGGACGGTGATACCTGGGAAACTGGAAAAGAAAAAAAAAACTTTCCATCTATAACCTATTAAATATTGAGAGTATTTTTAAAAATAACATTTAAAGAATACTGTTCGAATTACAAAAAAGTTGCAAAGGCAGTACAGGTCTTGTTTATCCCACACCATTTCCCTTTTGTTAACATCCTACATGAGTACAGATTTTTTTTTACCACTAATGCAGCAATGTTGACATAATAACTAAACGCCATACTTTAATTTGTTTTTGCTAATGCCATTTTATGCCCAATAATCCCATCCAGTTTGCCTGGATGACAGTTTCTCAGACTTTCCTTGTTTCCTTGGGAGAGGTGTTGGGGTCACAGATGGGGGTTCTTGGGTCACCTCTAAGAAAAACTTCACCAGAGTCCTCCTTTCAGTGGGGTGAGGGCACACACACACACACACACATGCGCGCGTGCGGAAGAAGAGAAGTCGATGCTTGTGCAGACACAAATTGGCAGGAGGACCTGATCCTGGAGAGGGGGCATGTGTTAGGGGAAGCCTGTTAGTGGAGGCTCATTAGAACTCTGTTGGTGTGTGTGGTGTGGAATTACACATTTTAATAGGTGTGAAGCTGTACTCCAAAAATTTATGCAGTGTTATAAACTAGTGTAACACACATATGTATATTAATTATTGCTTTTGGGTATTTTGCTTACATAACTGCTAAAAACCATGATCCGTTATGGAGGTCTTACTATGTGGGCCTCTTAGTTGAATTATAGTCTCTGGTATACTATCAGCTTTCCAAACCTCAGATGTGGAGGAAATTTCTAATTCCGTTTATACCACATCTAAGTCATGGGTAAGAAAATGTTTGCTCCTCAGTTGATCTATGTAGCCAACATCTGCATCAATAATATAGAAAGTCCTTGAATTTCCTCAAATTATGTCCTGGAAAATGTTCCTCAAATTATGTCCCCTGCAGTTATTTCATTGTTTTCCTTTCCTTTCCAGTCTGATTTGGCTTAATGCCATTCCAATAGGGAATAGTGGTAGTGAAAGAAATAGACGAGATAGTAAAACATTACTCCTTAATTCCTGTAGCCCTAGGAAAATCAAGTGTCCTCTATGGTGGTGAAAAGAGGAGATTATTTCCTGATGCAGGAGCACTCACAATGTAATGGAAATGCAGGGTTGTATTGCCATGGTTTTGATCCCTAGCACATTTTGGAATAGGGCCCAAGTCCTATTTCACAAGCCTAAATAACTAACCTGGACCCGGGTTCCAAGGAGGACCATGGATTTGTGGCTCATGCCTGCACACTTCTCTGCCCCACGGGAGGCATATTGTGGCACCACCCGTGTAGAGACTTTGGGCCCAAGACCTGTTTCCTGTGGTTTCCTGAGGGGAGGTTCCCCAAACTGTGTTTGCATGGAATAGCTGTGAGCCATCTACAAACTTCCATAATGGAGTTTTCCTTCATATATTTAAGTTGTATTCTGTTGTATAGTGATTTGTGGACTAGACAATGTATCAGAAATACACTGAAGCAAGTCGATTAAGAGTTGATAAATGAATGTAATGTAACAGAATTAGCTGATTGATTTATTCTCAAAATGTTTATAATTCAGTTAGTTTATGCTTTAGTTTGAGTGACCATGTTTATCCCTTCATCATATTGCTCTCTACTATTCTCAAATAGTTTTTCATTAAAGTCTTTTCTCCTTGATCTGCTTTGCAGACTTTCCAAACAAAGACTGCCACCTTTTTCCAATGTATTTTTTTAAGCATAGAAGAACTGGGGTGTAGCCCAGAGGTGCAGTGGTTGAGAGGATTCACCAGAGAGAGTGGGGAGCAGAACAGGCAGATGTACTGAAATACATTGCTCAAGGGAGCAGCAGGCATGACAGGAGAAGGCTGCTGCACCCTATGTGGCTTAGCTCCCTCGTGGGGAATTGAACTCAGGCCACAGCAGTGACAGAGCTGAGACTCCCTAAGCCACCAGCGAGGCCCCTTTCCCAATAAATTCTCACTGCAGTATTGGCCATATAGAATTTAATATAAAATTAATGTGTCTTTACTGATCAAAGAATCATGTCACAGGCAACTTTTAGATTTAAATTAATTGGTAAGCATGTGTAAGGACTATATACTACATGGTTGATATGAACAGTTTTTCTGGTTTTTAAGTGACTCTGAAAATGAAGAGTCTTTTTGGTAAATGTCAAAGTAAAAACTAATATGAAAATATTTAACCTTTCATTCTTATCATAACAAAATGGAAAATAACAAATGGCAGGGTTTCACATTATAGTCCTGAAGGATAATGCTTTTCAGATCCCTTTTATCCATTTCTTTTAATAAAGAGCCCTTCATTAACTTTTTATGTTATAAGTTTTCATACGGAATCAGATTGCAATGAAATAACAGTCTAAAGAAAAACACTATGTTTGAAATAGATGTAGGTCATTCTGTGCCCATAAATTTTTAAGTAGTTGATGGAAAATTGGTCTAAGTAAGAGATTTTCGTTTATTTTCAAGTTAGGCTATAGTTTTGGATCTGTGGGCAAACCATTTACTCTCCCTGGTATTATCTTTCTTCTAACTAATTCTGTGAGTCATAGTCTCTTCTGGTACCATCGATATTATTGCAAATAGCAAGATTTAATCCGGAGGGGTTTTTTAGTAGCTGAGTAGTATTCGTGTGTTGTGTGCCATATCTTCATAACCAACTCATCTGTTGTTGGACCCTTAGGTTGCTTCCATCACTTTGGTATTGAAAATACCATTACAGTGAACATAGGAGTGCACATATCCCTTCATATTAGTGTTTTTGTATACTTCAGAGAGATATCTAAGAATGGGATTGCTGGATCATAAGGTAGAACTATTGTTAGTATTTTCAGAAATATCTGTTCTAATTTTCTAGGAAAGGAAACAGTCTACATTTCCACCAACAGTGGAGTAAAGACATGGATAGAAGTTCTCAAATCACAAAATACACAGAAAAACAAAAATGACAGAGTTCCTTAATCAGCCTTGGAGATGACTTTTGTCAATCGGATTACATTGTCAAAGGAAACAAAAGCAAATATAAACAAATGGGACAATATTAAACTAAAAAGTTTCTATAGAGTGAAAGAAACCACCATTAAAAAAACTAATGATTTGGAGAAAATACTTACATATGTCAGACAAGGGCTTAATATAGAAATTTTATAAAGAACTCATTAAACTCGTCAACAAAAGAACAAATATCCCCATTAAAAAGTGGACAGAGATGTTGCAGAGCGACTTGTCCACAGGACAGAGATGGCAGCAGGCCCATGAACACGTGTTCCTCCTCTCCTATTAAGAAAGCAAATCAGAAGCAAAATGAGCGATCATCTCCTATCTGTTAAGAGGGTTATTATCAAAATAGACAAGAAACAAGTGATGGTAAAGTTGTGGAGAGACAAAATCTTTGTAGATTGTTGTTACGGATTTAAATTGTTGCAATCATGGAAATAGTGTGGCAATACCTCAAGAAATTTAAGAAAATAATATCACATGACCCAGCTAGCTGACTTCTCTTTAGTTGTCAAGCTTTACCACAAAAATATACAAATTTAAATTCAAAGAGATATATGGAACACCATGTTCATCATAACATTATCACAACACTCAAGACAGAGAAACAAACTTAGAGCCCCCTGGTAGATGATAAAATAAAAAAAATGTGATATATATATATATATATATATATATACACACACACACACACACACACACACACACACGCACACACACAGTGGGAGACTACTCAGCTATAAGAAGATGAAATCCTGCCCTTTGAAACAACATGGATTGACCTAGAGTATATATATTTTGCTATCTAAAATAAGTCAGAGGGATACTAAAAGCACCATACGATTTTGTTACAGGGCAGGGAGAGGGGCAGCCCAGACACCACAAACCTACCTGCTCTAAATAGGTTCTGCCATGCGCTGCATCAACACAAAACATATGAGACTTTACTGGGAAGGAACTTCAATACAATTAGGAAACAATACAGGAAAGGCAAAGACTACAGATTCTTTTTTAATATTTTATTTTATGTAATTCTTACATCATTTTTCATCTTTGCACAATGCATGCATTTTCATTTTGGTTATAATCCCAATACAATTGCACCCCCCTTATTTTGAATCTAGTCCTTCCTCTCTCTGGCCCTCCCTCCCCACCCCCTCACCCCCATCCCCCCCCCCACCCCACCACACCCCACACCCTGCCGAAGTGTTTCTCTATAGTTTCTAAATAAAGTACCCAAAGTTACCAGACCCCTCGTGGGTAAAAGTCCATCCAAAAGGGATTGGCCCAGAATAAGGCCCCAAAGCCTGCCATAGGTCTAAAGCATCTTCCAGTGGGGACCCATAGAAAAGGATCAGAAACCACCAGACAATTCTGGAAGGAAAAGAGTAAATTATCAAAAGCAAGACAAAAACTGCCATTGCCACCTCCCCACGGGTCTCTCGCCCACATCTGCATCATCCAGTCCACGACCTAAAGGCAGGCATGGTTTCTTCATGCCTCTCTCTGCTCCACATGCCTCCTCCGGGTCTCCTTCTGGTTCCATCCTGCTTCCTTCCTTCTTCAGTTTCCTCTGCAGCTTCTTCTCTCCCTGCTCAGCTCCACCCTCCCTTGGGTGGGGTGGAAACCTGGAACCACCCCCTTTCCTGGGGACCACCCTGTTACAATTTCACACCTATATAGATGATAAAGAAACAAAACAAATGAACAAACAAAACAAACCAAAAACAACATCTTTGTCTGTAAGAACCAAATATCCTTTGCCAGAGGGAAACAGGAAAAGGGGCTGAGGAATTTGGGTAAAGGAATTTGGGTAAAGGAGTTCTTGTATGGTGAAGAATAGAAACTTTTTATTCAAATGTTAATTTTTAATGTACAGCAAAACCTATCACTATATAATGGTAGAAACCAGTGGAACTTCAGTAAAAATTAAAAGAAAATGAAGTGAAACACAAAGATGTTTATTAGAGCTCATGAAATTGGCGATAATTCCGAAACTCCATTTTTATATATATGTAAAGAAGTGAAAGCTATTCTGAGATATTTTGACTTGCTCTCTTATACGCAATCCTCATACTTTTCCTTTTTTAAATTTTTTCTCTCTCAGCAGTTAATTTTTAAAAAACAATGGAATCAACTGATGGCATATGAAGGGACATTTAAAGGTCTTAATTTCAGAGGACATTTATTCTGATTGCTGTGTGTTCTTTTTTTTTTTTTTTAAAGAGGCATGTATTTTTATTTTTATTTATTTGTTTGTTTATACATGCACTGGGTACAGTCAGAAGCGTGGGAGGGTGAAAGAATTCACCAGAGCCAAAGCGGGGAGCAGAGCAGGCAGAAGGACCGAAGTACACTGCTGAGGGGAGCAGTGGGTGGCAGGAGAGGTCTGTGCGCCATGTGGGACCCTCCTCTGGTGGCCGGGGAGCTGCCGGAGATCGAACTGGCGCCGCAGAGGCCGCGGGCAGCTTCGCAACCCAGCGCTCAACCGCTGCGCCACCAGGGAGGCCCTGCTGTGTGTTCTTTACAGTTTTTGCTCTAATACGTGGGAGTCAGAATCTACAAGATGGATGAGGGTTGCTCAAAGACCCATATTTTGATGCAAATTTTCTAAGTCATCCTAAATTCCAGCCACTTCAAAATTCATGGAGCAAACCCAAAGATGTAGAATCTTGGAGAAAAGGGAAATTATTTCCTTAGAACAAGGAAATGACACCCTCAGGCTAAATTCAACCTTGTAAATACAATGAAAAACCAGCCACCTTCATTTAATTGCCTTTGGCTATCTCCTTGCTGTAGTGCAGATTTTAGTAGTTGTAAAAGAAACTACAATAGGGCCTCCCTGGTGGCTCAGCGGTTGAGCGCTGGGTTGTGAAGCTGCCCACGGCCTCTGCGACTCCGGTTCGACCCCTGGCTGCTCCCCGGCCACCCGAGGAGTGTCCCACATGGCGCGCAGACCTCTCCTGCCGCCCGCTGCTCCCCTCAGCAGTGTACTTCGGTCCTTCTGCCTGTTCTGCTCCCCACTCTGGCTCTGCTGCTCCCCACTCTGGCTCTGGTGAATTCTCTCACCCTCCCGTGATTCTGACTGTACCCAGTGCATTTTTAAACAAACAAACAAACAAACAAATAAATAAATAAAAACATGCCTCCATAAAAAAAAATAAAAAAACAAACAAAAAATAAACTACAATATATGATGAATAAAGTTTGAAATATTTATTCCTTGACGAGAGACAAATCTGTCAATCCTTGTTCTCCAGTCATGATTTGTAAACATTCAAGCGCAGCTTCTCTGGCATAGGGAAGGTGAAGAAAGAGATCTGAGCCTGTGTCCTTCCCTTATAATGTCTCTGAATCTACAGAAAATAAGGGAACATTTTAGAGTTTGAAAATCAATGAATTTATCTTTAATTGCCCAACCAATATTAGCTTGCTAATGCTGTCACCTCCCGGGTGCCAAAGCGTGTCACCTTTTGGGAGCACAGTGACCCCGATTCCAAGGACAGCCTCCCGCAGCCTGAGGTTTCGGGGAATACCCCAAGGCCGGGTATCCTGCGAAAGCAGGAAGTCCATAAGAGGGGAACGGATGCCACCCTGGGCAAAAGGGTCACCTTTGCAGGTGTCTCTGAGCTGGTGGACGCCCAGAAGCACACCACCTCCGCAGGGCCAGGCTCCCTGTTAAAGGATGCCGCGAAGGGTAGACCCTCTGCGCTAGGCCCGGTGCTGGAGGACGCCTGGGGGGACACCAGCACCTCTGTGGCCAGACCCCAGCAGGAGGACACCAGGGAGCACAGCAGCACCTTGGTGTCAGTCCTCCAGCTGGAGGACGCTGGGGAGCACAGCAGCACCACTGAGACAGGCCCCCAGCTGGAGAGGGACCAGGAAAGCAGGGCCAACACAATCTGTCCAGCTCCCCAGCCCTGCAGCACCACCCTAAGACCTCCCCCAAGACGTGGCTGGTCTTCCAGTGCAGTGGCCCCTTCAGCAATCATCAGGGCCAGAGATAGGGTATTAGATATTATCCTAGAATTTTGTTGCTGCTGTTCAGCATTCGAATTGCAGAGCAACAAAGACTAAAAATAGCACCAAACCAGACAAAAGCCTCCCCACCCCCAAAGCACAACCACTCAGTGGCCATGGTGAACAGGAGTACACCAGGGAAGGTTGAGGCTCTGGAGAGGCTCAGGGACTGGGCCCAGTCACAGGAACCAGGAGGAGCATGAGACCCACGGGACTGCAGCACAGAAATCTGGGCAAAACTGATGTCCCTGGAGCACAGATGTCCCTGGAGCAGAGCAGGTGAAGGGCCAGGAGGTCCAAGGATCAGGGGAAACACCTAGAGGGGAGCAGAGTGGGTGAGTGGTAGGGTGTGGAGGGGCTGGGGAGAGCTGAGCAGGTACAGGGCCCAGGAGGGATATGAGGCTGTGTGGATGGCCCCAGGGTCAGAGGCCCCAGGGCCAGAGGCAGGAAACCCTGGACCTCTCTCCCCCATCATAGGCTCAGTTCCCTGAGAACCATACTGCCCCCTTGCTGGGAGAGACCTGCTGCTCTATCCTGGGCACAGGGATGGCATAGAGGATGCAGGAGCTCTTGCAAAGGCTTGGGCCCATGTGGTAAAACGTGCAGATTGCAAGGAGCAGATAGAGAGGGTCTCTAGCTCCCCTTAAGAAAGACTCGGGGACCAGTATATTAGAATCCAAACAGGACTCTTCAAGGTGGACAGAGTTTATTCATAAGCCAGCCATACTCCACACGACCTGCTCAGATGGAAAATCTGCACCCCATCTTCCTACACCAGGAAGCCCTAGGCTATGATCAATCTCAGTCCCGCAGTGAGCATTGTCATCTTGAACTTTTGCAGCTTGGGATTCTTACACAGTGTCAGCCCAGCTGGAATTTCTCCTTTTAAAAATTCTCTCCAGATGGCCAACCACCCCTCCTCCTCCCTGGATTCAAACCCTGCAGGGGGACCTTAGCCAAATTGGAAACATTATTATCGCCCAACAGATGCAGGCTTTGGACACCATTCTCTGCCAGTTGAATCACTGGGTCAGGAATGAAAAGCTACAGGGGCTATCTACCTTAAATTTGTGTTTTTTCATCATTGTTTAGATGGTGTTCAATTCCCTTCTAAAACAGGTTTTGCTAAGTCTGGTAAATGCAAGTGAGGTGATGTATGTGTGTTTGAAAAAAGAAATGTATGGAAGAGGGATATTCTGAAGGGCCTTAAGATTATGTAAAGCCGGATGGGTAAAATGAAATGGCATTAGAATGAAAGCAAGCAAAAGAAAGTGTTGAAGGTCAGAGAGAGAGATTTTGGTGAGAAATCGTGCCTCCCTCTCCTCCAAATCATTCATGGGCTTGCTCATCTGACCAGCAAAGCCCCCTCTGATCGCCACATCATCAGCCGAACATGGGGGCCAAGACATCATGGATCCTGCCCCTAGTAGGCCCAATGATCATGATTATGCTTTTCTTTGTTTCGGCACCCTTTTTTCTCTGCTTTATCCAGGCAAAGCTCTCTGACATGAGCCTTCACTCTCCCAGACCCGGGAAAGCCATTCCTGTAATTGACAGATGAGCAACAGCGCATTGCTCTAGGGGTTCTGGGCCAACCTGGGCTGTCCAGCGACCAGTTGCTTATTTCTCTAAACAAATGGATCCCACTGTAAGAGGATGGCAGGCCCGCTTGCACACACTTGTGGCAGCTGCTCGTCTCGCTAGACAGGCCTTAAAACCCACACTGGGCCTACCTGTACATGTTAGTTCTCCACATCGGCTCCATGACCAACTCATTTACCAGCCTCTCTCCCCTCCATCGCCCTCTTGTCTGTTAGATTTCTACTCTTTGTCAAAGACCCTCTCCTCTCCCTCTCCCAATCGACGACTCTCCAACCTGCTAGGCCTCACGGGGGTTCCACGCCCTAACGCAGATAACACCCTCTTCTTACTATGGTGGACACCATCACCAGTTGGACAGTGGACCTGCCTTTATCTCAAAGATTACTCCACAGGTCTCCTCCCTGGGCATCACATGGAAACTACACATTCCCTCCCGACCGCAATCCTCTGGTAAGGTAGAACGGGTAAATGGTCTGACCAGAGACCACCTAACCAAACTCTCCACTGAGCTGGGGAAATTCTGTGTGGAGCTGCTCCCACTGGCTTTAATGCACCTCTGAGTCACCCCTTGTGGCCCCTTGTTCCTGACCCCCTTTGAACGGATGTATGGCAGACCTCCTCTTACTAACCATGAGCTCCCCGTCCATCCTACACTGTTGGCTGGATATTTTCCATACTGCTCTTTGCTCAGACAGCTGCTCCAAGAACACACAGACCGTTGTCTGCCACAACCTGTGCCTCCGTCCCCTGATGCACATGTCAACCTGCTGTGTCCTAGAGACCAGGTTCTTCTGAAAGCCATCTCTCCAGAATCACTTCTGCCAAAGTGGATGGGTCCACACATGATCATCCTGACTACACCAACGGCTGTCAAGGTCTTGGGCAACACGTCTTGGCATCAGCTTTGCAGGGTCAAACTGGTCCCTGTGGATAATCAGTATGTATGCGAGTGCTGGGCCCAACTCGGGTATGCATCACTGCGCCCCTGGTCCAGGTTCCACTCAGCCTACAGAGCAGAGGCCCTCTGACTCTCTCTCCTCTGTTTCTAATCCCATCACTTCAAGCCACATCCCATTCTTATGTCTATGCCTAGAGATTCCAGATCAGTACAGCCTCAGGCAAGGTATTAGCAATCCCAGGGCCTCTGATCCTAACCTTACTTTTTTCTTTTTGCCCCATGCTTACTGCATTTCATCCAACATGGGATCCAAGACCTGCCCGGTAGCACCTTTAACCAACTCCTCCACCCATATCCTCGCATCCCTGCAAAGACCATCTCATAACCAGGCCTGAGCCCCACCCTGGTCTTCGACCCCGTCCAGCAGGAAGTAGCCAAAGAAAGAACCGTCACCCCTTTCCTATCAGCAAAAGGCTGGTATGAAAGGTCGATGCAGGGGCCAGGAATGGGGAAGCCCACATACAAACAATAAGATGGCCCTAACACCAGTACCCCTGATTCCATCAAACAGAAACTGAAGCCATAAGCAGGAGAAAACAACTCGGCTCCACGAAAAAACAACTTTGTTCCCCCTAAGCCTGTTTCCTGTACTACCAACCCAGTTTACCTGCCTAACGTCTCCTCACCCTATGAAATGACATCTCCCCCCACAACGGGCGTGACTTCAGGGACAACCCACCTTGGGTCAGCAAAGCTCGCCTTGAGGCACAATGAGTTTTCCCTTCCTTTGAGAAAGTTTAGCCTGGCTCCCCTTTTCTTTGCCACGCCAAACCATTCATCTTGGTGCCCGAAACCCAGAAGGCTGTGTTCCCTGGTGCCAGGGACGCCTCCCTATCCCTCGGACTCTCCTCTCGATTGTCGACGCTGCACATCCACCACAGGCCTTGATCCTTGGGGGTGAGTCACCTGCCTGACCCTTCTTCCTGGGAGGCCCTCACCCCTTGTTACCCGGCTCCTCTCCTCACCCCCATCCTGGTTGACTGTTCCATAAACCGCAGGCCTATGCCAGCCGACCCCCATTGCTCCTGGTTCTGGATTTGGGGATGCCCGTCCAGCCCAGTTGTCCCAGTCCGGGTGTCAATTGAGCAGTGGAGATGTCCCCCTCGCTCGCCTGCCACCATTCCAAAGGCCAGGACTGGGTCGTGGGACGCCGCGATTTGGGTCCTGTGTTCCCAAAGGTCAGATGAGGTCATGGGAAACTGCGTTCCTGAGTCTGTACCCCCATTTGTTCGGGAGAGGAGCCGACTTAGCCATTGGGTCCTCACATTCCAAGCTGAGCCCAGCCATCCCTCTGGGACGCCGTCTCTCAAACCTCGATCCGCTGGGGCTCAGGCCAGATCTGCGCCTCAGCGTCTAGTCTTCTCCTGCAACACTGCCCAGCCTCAGTGCCCATTGGAGAATGGCTCTCATTGGCCAGAACAGGGCACTTTCCATCTCACAGTCCTTACAGACCTGAACAGTTTCTGTCACCGCAATGGAACATGGTCAGAGATCCCTCATATCCAGGCTTGCTTTCTCGTGTGCTCCAGTCCCTCCCTCCTGCAAACCAGTTCTACTTCCCAAGTCTCGAGGCTCTTCTCTCTCTTCACCCTCTCCAGACCCCTCTTCTGCATTCTCTGATCCTCTAGATGTTCAGTCTTCACCTCCTTCAGCTTCCAGGCCTGGCCCCCCCTTCCACCTCCCAGCCACCACACCTGCTCTCACAGTCGTCCTCTTTGTCCCCTTAGGCAGGTTGCGGTGACTGAAGGAGTAGGTGGAGTCCACGATCCTTTCCCTCTGTCTGATCTCTCCCACATTGAAAAGTGTCTCGGCTCTTTCACTAACGATCCCACTACCTACACAAAGAATTTCGTTATCTTACCAAGGTTACACCTAAGGTTACACCTATAACCTTCAGTGTCATGATTACACGTTATCCTCTCTTCCACCCTGACCTCTAATCAAAGAGAACGTGATTTTCAGTCGGCTTGAGGCCACACAGATCAGGTCCACTTCACTGACACAACCATGCCCCCGGGCCCTGAAGCAGGTCCCCGCCAGGAGCCTGGCTGGGAATACCAGACTGACACTGACGCGGGTCGTGGGGGCAGGGCTCGCTGAGACACTTCATCACCTGCCTCTTTGCTGGGCTCCAAGAAGCAGCCAGTCTCCAAGGCGGTTAATTTTGACAAGCTGCGGGAGATCACCCAGTTCCACCCCGTACAGAGGAGAACAGTGACTACAAACAGCTATAAAGTGCATGTGGCTGCTAGATCCGTTCATACACCTACCCGGGATGGGTTGGTTGCATTACAACTGGCGTAGAGTAGACGGCAGGACGGTTCAAAGCAGGATGGCTCTACGCAGACAAAACCCTTTGGAACCTGGTGAGGGATTGCCAGGTGGCCGGCCACGAGCAGATGGTACTCAGTGGCCGACCTCCTCGCCATGTGGGCACCTCCCCAGGAATGGCCAGAGGTAGAAGGAACCCCAGGGCAGTTGGAACAGGCCCTGTATGAAATAGAAGAAACCCTGAATGGGTGCAGTGCCCGCGATGGGTAACAGGAGCAGTGGGGTGGGTTGTTTCTCACAGCTCTGCGACAGTCCAGGCAGAAAGAGCAATCTAGAGTCCAGCGAGTATGGGATGAGATACGGGAAGAGATGTGAAAACTGCAACAATATTTGAGGATTCTGGAGGAGGAAGTTCAGAGAAACCAACCCACCATTCTGGAGATGCCAGACTCCAGCTCAGACAGGAAGGAGGGGATGATGGCCTTTGCCCGAATCACAGCCGGTGGTGGCAACCAACCTGCGACTCCAGAGATGCCAGACCCCTCCTCAGGACAGGAGGAGGGGGAGGCTGGCCCTTTGTCCAAGTCCCCAACTGCGATGGCAAACCAACTGCGGCCCCGGAGATGCCGGACTCCTCTGGAGAGGAGGTGGAGGCTGGTCCCTTGCTCCGGGCCCACCAAGTGGTGACTCAGAAAATAAAGCAGCAGCCACCCGTGGCCCCAGCGGGGGGGGGTCAGGCTGCTGGATCACCACAAATGACAGAATTACTTCCTATCAACCATACAACCAGGCGGAACTGGTGGACTTGGGCAAAGAGTTTCCACCGAATCCAGGGAACCCTTGGCAGCCTGGTGACATTGTGGGGCCTGGGCTGGATGGGATTATTTGCACGGCACAAGTGATGGAGAGACTGTCCTCCGTGGCTTTACACCCATCCTTGCGTCAGAGGCTACAGAACAGCCAGCGGTATGAACAGGGCGACCCCACCCTCGGGGAAAGGATAATGGCTGCCATACGGACAGTCTGGCTGATGAAGGAGACGTGCCGGACACAGTAAGTGGATGGGAGACGTACGCCGAGCTGATACAGGTCATTCGGGAATGGGATGTGGAAGGCCATGTTTAATGTGATTCCCGTGGTCCTGATGACGAGCACACAGCAGGGAAAGAGACTTAGTATTAAAAAATGTCCCCTCATCCTCTTGGATCCCTCATGGCAGTTGTAGCACCCCTGTGGGTCGTCAGCTACATGACGTCACAACAATGATAGCCAGCTTGGCGAAGTTGCGAACTGGCACTCTCAACTCAGAAGGGAATTGGGTAGTTGTTGAAAAGTGAAAGGAATGCCAAGGAGGGAAAGGAAGCTCTTGGCATCACAGAACTATTAAAGTCACCCATAACCAAATGTGGACAGATTTAGTGAGAGCAGGTGTAGATAGTAGTAAATACATGCACAGCCCATCTATGTTTGTTGGAATTATGGCAGCAGCTGCAAGAAAACCACAGGTTCATGACCATGAGAAGGACGTGCTGCTCAGGGGGAGCCTGGACGCACCAGGACTCAGGCAAATACCCTGCGCCTGGAAGATACTTGCTGCCAACCCTATCCTCAGATGATGGCCTGATCGCTTTCAAATAAGGGTGAGGCTAAGGAACCTGTCCACAGGGGACGGGGGGGGGGGGACGGAGGCCACATGTGGAGCTTGCCATCCACTGGTCCCCAACTAACATGCAAAGGGTTTTAGCTCTGGCAGACACAGGAGCAGAATGTACTCTGCTCTATGGAAATCCAGAAAGATTTTCACGGGTCTATTTGTATTGATGGCTATAGGAGGCCAGAGTGTCAAAGGTGACAGCAGTGAGACTATCTTTTGGGATTGCGTTGGTTACCCCCCAAAGAGTATAAAGTATATGTATCGCCCATCTGGAGTACTCCTGGGGGTGGAAGTACTACGTGGTTATGGCTAGACCACAGCCAGAGAGTTTCACCTTAGAGTGTGTGTGGTAAAGGCAGTGGTGAGCGGACAGGCTAAACATCTGCCCACACATCTGCCAGTCCCTAGGCGAGTGACTAATACCGAGTGTATCAGTTGCCCGTAGGCTACAAGAAATTACGGGCACAATATCAGAACTGGAGAAAGTGGGCATTGTGCATACTTCCCACAGCC
>NW_023601433.1:18891790-18921454 GCF_014898055.3 Talpa occidentalis
AAAAATTCATAGAAGTGGTATTTCTGGATCTTATGGTATTTATTTTTATTTTTAAGAAACCTTAAGACATGCATTTTTCATAGAGGATGTAATAATTCACATGCCCAGGAGGATTGAGGAGTGTTCCCTTTCTCTACAACCTTGCTGACTCTTTGTTCCAGTCTTTTGAATAGAATTCATTTTCACAGGTGTGAAGTGATACCACACTGTGGTTCAGATTTTCATTTCCCTAAAGAGTAATGAGCATTTTTTTCATATGTCATGGATCACATGTGTTCTTTGGAGAAACCATTTTTTGCTCTTTTATCCATTTTTAACTGTTGTTTAAAGTTGTTCAGTTGGATGAAATCTTTGTATATTTTGGGAATTAACTTGTTTTTGGATATGTGCTGTGCAAATATTTTCTATCAGTCACTAGTGGTTCTGTGAATATTTCTTTATCTGTGCAAAGGTTTTTCAGTTTGTATCTTTAAAGATGTATTTATTTATGCATACAAGAACTGGGGTACAGGCCAGAGGTGTGGGAGGTGACAGGATTCACCAGAGACAGAGCGGGGAACAGAACAGGCAGACTGACGTAACACATTGTTGAGGGGAGCAGTGCGTGCAGCAGGATAGGTCTGCTGTGCCATGTGGGTAGCTCCCTGGCTGGCAGGAATCAAACTCCTGCTGCAGAGGCTACGGCCAGCTTCATAGTGCTGTGCTTAACCCCTTGCGCCAGAATTAATCCACTTGTTTATTTTTGTTTTTGTTTCTTTGCCATTAGAGTGAGTCCCTGAATGCATCTGTGAGGTTGAGATCCGTGAGCACATTGCCTCTTTTCTTTTATGTATTTATGCCTTAAGGTCATGCTCATCACTTGGGAAACTGCCAGGGTTTTGGAAGATCTGTGCTACAAATAGTATACAGAACAAATATATGCTAACTTATGCTATGGAATGTTATCTAGCAAGGAAAAGGAATGAAGTACTGATCCATACATTGTACAGCATGCATGAACCTTGAAAATAGAATAAGTGAAAGCAGCCTGTCACAAATAATACCTATTGTGTGACTGCATTTACATGAATTGTCTGTAGTAGACAAATAACTCCACAGATACAGAAAACAGATGGGCGATTTTTCATGTACTAGAGAGGGAGGGACACAGGGAGGATTTGTTATTGGGTTAAGTTTCATTACCTCAGAAGTTCATGAATATGTCCTAACATTAAGATGTGGTGACAGTTCTACAAATATGAGTTCCTAAAACCCACTGAATTGTACACTTTAAAAAGGGGAATTTTTGGTCTATGAATATAGTTGATATTTAAATTAGATGAAGAGGGCCTCCCTGGTGGCTTAGGCAGTTGAGTGCTGCATTGTGAATCTGTCCGCAGCCTTTGCAGTGGGGGTTCCATCCTGGCTGGCTGGCAAGGGTCCCACATGACTCAGCAGACCTCTCCTGTCTCCCCACTGCTCCCCTCAGCAGTGTATTTTGTCAGTCTTCCTGTTCTGTTCCCCGCTCTGTCTCTGGTGAATCCTCTTAGCCTCCTGTGCATCTCGCCTGTATCCCAGCTCTTGTATAAATGAAAAAAAAAAATCTTTAAAAAATGGAAAATAAAATAAATGAAGAGATTGCTTACTTGGGCATTTAAATTCAATTTTAAAACCGCTGTAAGGGGGCCTCCCTGGTGGCACAAGGGGTTAGATGCAACCTATGAAGCTGTCTGCAGCCACTGCAGCTCAGGTTCAATCCCTTCCAGGGAGATACCCACATGTCGTGGCAGACCTCTCCTGTCTCAGTCTAAGCTATTCCCCTCAGTGGTGTATTTCAGTCAATCCACCTGTTCTGTTTCTCACTCTGTCTCTGATGGATCCTCTCACTGCCCACAACCCCTGCATCGCTGGCCTGTACCCCAGCTCTTGTACGCATAAATAAAAAAAAAATCTTAAAAAAAAAAAAAACTCTGTAAGACCACAGACGATACTGACTTGTGGTCAGATCCTGTCCTGGTAGACAATTTCTATCCTCTGGGTGACATTTATGCTTGCTGTCTGCATCTCAGGGGCAGATTACTCTTTGCCCTCCCTGGACTCTAATATGTACAAGGCAAGGCCGTGTCTTCCAGGTTTTGTCTCCTGTACTGAGCACCTGCTGTGCTGGGCTTGCAGAAGGAATCATACATGTTTGTTAAGTGCATTACGTCCCATTCACTCATCTCATCTATACTGATCGGTATCAATGTAACACATGTATCATTAAGAGAGAAAAACTGACCCCAGAGTACAAGGCAGAGATGATCTGAAATCCAAATTGCTTTGGGGAACCTCATATAAAAGCATCAGGAGTGAGTGACAGATGAAATTACAGGGACCCTTGATTCCTGGATTTGCACTACCCCACTCAACTCTGTACTACTTGTATGAGCCCTTTACAGAAATAATGGGCACTTTTTTAGTTGTTCTAAATGTACATATAAAGGCTATTTCTCTGCCCTATGCACCAGAGCATTATTACTTGTGTTCCTTGGCATCAAATGCTGCATGCCTGTCCTCTCTGAAAACAATTTTAACATCAGTAGGAAAGCCTTTAACTCTCTGGCTCTGGGTTTTATTTTCCTAACAATTAAGCTGTCATTTCATACTGTCCACAGTCTTCCACTTCTTTCATTTTTGGACCATATCAAGTGGGGATAAATTATAAATTTGACTCACTCAAGATACTAACTGAAATCATTATTCTATTTTATCAGTGTGCAGAATGTAAACAAACAGGACAGATTTGTTCTTCAATAAAATCAGTGTTATGCAATGGAAGGTTGTGATTGCTTAATATAATAAAACTACAAGCAGGGTGACCATGTGGTGTCAGTCACAGAACATAATGCAGACACAAAAAGGTGAGAGTCTCACGGGTGTGTCTAGACTTAGAGAGCACAGATGTTTTGGTGGAGGGACATTCATTATCTACTGAGCGTTTGGTGTCCTGAATCCATCTGGAGCAGGCTCTCCTTGGAAGCATGAGTTGTCTATCAAAGTCTTGTTCTGGATGCTTCACCTGCAGCCCAGCTTCCCCTTCCTCACCCCCATTCTAATTCAGCCCCCATTTCTGTGTCCCACTTTGCCCAAGGCAGTCCTGGGAAATGATTCAATTCCTTCAGGAAACCCATCATGTTGTAGAAGAGATGAGGTCTATTACCATGAATCTGTAGGTGACAGTGGGTGCCAGCACTTGATGTTAATGGAATTTTGAGCGCACAGCTGGAAAAGGAAGTGTGCTAATTAGCCCTGACTTAATGGATGCTGGACTGGGTGGGGTTATATAATCACCATATCTGGTGCAGTCCTCATTTAAAGCTGAATGCATTTAAAGCACTTAGGGCCCCTCACACATCCCAAAAGAGCCGTGCCAGGGCCTGTAGATTTGAGACAACATTGCTCTTCAGGCCATAGTTCTGCCCCTCAAAGATTGCAAGCACACTACCACCCAAGGCTTGCCCCTGCTGGTCCCCCTGCTTGTCCTTCCTTGCTTTCAGAGAGGCTTTCCCAGAATTCTTGATTTAAGACAATATGGCCTTTCTTCTTCCTTGCTTATTTCTTCTCCATAGTGTTAATCGTCAAGCTATCCACCACACTGCCAGCTTAGTGATGTTGCTGATGTGTCATCTTTTTAATTTTTATTATAGAAGCACCATTGGTTTACATTTTTGTTAGTGTTTTGGGAGTATAGAATTTCCCCCTCAGGTGCAAACACCTATACTTGTCTGTTTAGCAGAGATGAGTGGACTTCCTCCCCAAAATGGAGTTTTTTAAACTAGTAGAGGAATCAAACGAAAGAGTTCTCAGTGGCCATATGGAAGAGATAATGTGGTATATATACACATACACACAATGGAATACTACTATGAAAACAAAAAATGATAAATTCACACCATTGATGGCAACATGAATGGAACTGGAATCTATTATGCCAAGCAAAATAATCCAGAAGAGCAAAGATAAATACTGGATGATGTTACTTTTCTGTGGAATATCAAGAAACCAAACAAAGTTTGTCAAAGACAAACTTTAGAGTCTATAAATCCTTGATGATGTGTCTTCTTGCCTAGGACACCAGCACCTTGAGGGCAGGTGACAGCAGAGTTCCTGTACATGTAGTAGGCTGGGTTAACAGTTTAACCAATCAACTCAATGCCTTCCAGGGATGGATCATATTGCACAGGTTATGTTGGACATATAGGAATGTTCTGACAGGCCTATGACTCCAACCCCCAATTTAAAAACCAATAGCAAGTCCAGATTTGATTTTACAAAGTCGAGTCAGTCAGAGTTACCTGTGAGGGGGAAGATGTAAGGACCAAAGCTTATTGGAATCTCTTATTTTGACAAGTGCCCTCATAGACACGCTCGTCACTCAGGTCATTAGCTCATGTTCCCTCGTCTAGCAACTTATAAACATGATAGGACTGTGGACTTTCTCGACATTGTCTTTGCTTCTCACCAGAGGAACTCTTCAAAGCAAACAAAGTTATTGTCTTGCTGACATTATTGTCCAGGCAGCCTTGCCAGTGTGGAAAGGACATTTCCAGCAGAGCAAACTGTAGAATTCTTTCCTTCTTTTTGAGTCTACAGCACCTTTTCCAAAATCTCTTTCTGTAAGCATGTGTCATACATACAGTGTAATACAGTTACATTCTATTGTCATCGTCTGTGTCACATTCTGGTGTACCCGAACTTGCAAAAGGATTCTTTAAAATGTAGGTAGACCAGGGGTCATTCTTAGTGCTGTGAGTTCTATGGGTTTTGACAAATGCATGTTGGTAAATACAGCTATCTTAGTATTTTCCTAATAAGTTACTTGTGTTTTTAACATAATTTATGCAGAGCATAAACTTTTAATAAAGTGCAAAGGTCTGTTTATTATTTCATAGGTCATGCTTCTAGTGTTTTACCTAAAAAGTTATTAGCAAATCCAAAGTCACATCTATTTGTATTATTATGTCATATTCGAGAAGTTTTATAGTATTGCATTTTACTTTCATGTTTATGATTCAATTTGCATTTGTTCATTTTAAAATAAGGTTTAGGTCTGTATCTAGGTCCATTTTATAAGTGTTGTTGGATTTCTGTGTATAGGTGTCCTGCAAATTTTGTTAGATTTATGCTTAGATATTTATTTTTTTCTTTTTTTTCATTTTTTATTATTTATTTATTTTTAAAGACTTATTTATTTATTTACTTATTATTTATACAAGCACTGGCTACATTCAGAAGCATGGGAGGATGAGAGAATTCACCAGAGACAGAGCAGGGAACAGAACATGCAGACTGACGAAGTACGCTGCTGAGGGGAGCTGCGGTCGGAAGGAGAGGTCTGTGTGCTATGTGGGAACCTTGTTGGTGGCCGGGGATGGAACCAGTGCTGCAGAGAATGCGGGCAGCTTCACAGCCCAGCGCTCAACCACTGCACCACCAGGGGAGGCCTTGCTTAGTTATTTCATTTGGGGTAGAATAATTATAACAGATAATGTTTCTTTAATTTTAAATCCCAGTTGTTTGTGTTGCTTATGGGGAAACTAATAAACTTTTGTATATTGACCACATACCCTGAAACCTTCCTATAATTGCTAACTATTTCTGAGATTTTTTTAAGATTTCTGTGGTTTTCTACCTGGAATACAAAATTGATTGTTTCATATCAATATGTATTCCCTTTATAGCTTTTCTTTTCTTTTACTTATCATATTAGTTAGGACAGCCCCACAGTTCTGAATTGGTATAGTGGCAGAGGACAAAATGGCCTTTTTCTCCATCTGAAGAGGAAATCTATTTGGTGGCTCATCTTTAAGTGTAATGTTAGTTACATGTTTTCTTTTATACATTTAATTAGTTGAAGGAAAAGCCCCTTAAATTCTAGGTTTTTGAATTTACTTTTTTTTAATTTTGAATATGTGTTGAAATATATGGAGTGTTTTTATGTCTGTTGATACAGTAATATATATTTTCTTATTCACTCTTAATGTAAACTGTTATATTACTTGATATGTAAGTGTTGAACTGGTCTTGTATTACAGGAATGAACCACACTTAGCCATGATGTATATAATTTTTCAATAATTTCAATACAAGTCACTGGATGTGATTTTTTTTAACATCTGTAGTTTTTCAGTTTTATTATCTTCTTATTATATTTACTTGTTTTGGTTTACAAAGTAATTATGGTCTCAAAAATGAATTGTGTTACGCAGGAGGCGCAATACAGAGGCAGAGTGAAGACACTGGGCTCAGCGCCGCCATAAACTCACAACAATGTGCAGGACAACATCGATGCCCCTGAAAGAGAAATGGGTGACCAGGGCACACACCAGGAGCAGGGACCAATGGCAAGAAACCGGGAAAATGTTAACTGACCTGCATCTACAGTTATACTGGATCAGAATTAAACCCCCCACAGATGTGGACTCGGGGACACAAGCCACATTGGGGACTTTGGAGATTCAGCACTTCCCTCAGCGCTGGGCTCAACCCGCTGGGCCCTCCGGGAGGCCCTGTTTTTGAAGACACCATACCAATTCTCTACAGCTGTGAGTGTTTTTCTGATGGTAGAAGGTACATAAATACTTCATACCTATAGATGCACACACAAGCCACACTCATGTAGACTCATATGCACAAACTTGCACACAGTGCAAGACATGCACATACACCTAAAGAAAATAGTGCAAATACCTAATTCCATACTCACAGCTAGCTCTGCTTCACACTCATGTCTCGCTGTCTTATCACCACTTGACCCCTCTCACTTTTCCAAAATTTTCTAAATGCTTTCCAAAATTTTCTAAATTTTGTAAACTTTTCACTGCTTATTACAAGAATGTTAAAGGATTTTTAGGTCTCTGATGTCCGATGTGTTGGAAGTGTGGGTGCCGTCATAAATGGGGAGCAAACATGGTCAGTTTCAAACACCAATGTGTCCTGGGATAGACATTTTAACTAAATAATCCATTTCAGACTGTCTCCTACACGCGTAGAAAGAGCGTCCAGATGCCTCCACACCCCAGGGCTCGCAGGAAGAACAGGTCACATGGAGGTGCCCCTGCAGTGGGAACCAGTGTGTCCATGGTGGCTGCCTCCTCGTGCCCTCTGGGACCTGCGTGGGAAGAGCAGAGCCAGTGAAGCCCAAGCACGGAGGAGGCTCTTTCCTTAGTGACACCCCCGGGAAGTGCTGCATGGACTCAGATGCGACAAAGTACAGATGGAAACCAGGAGGCCCTATCGAGGCACCACTCACTGACGGGTAAGCAATTCTCAAAGTTGGAATCTCCGTTGTGAAAAGGGGCTCAGTAGAGAGGGACTTCCTACCGTGTATGTCAGTCCCTGACAGCGCCAGTCAGACCGAAGAGCTCCTGCATCATCTGCGCCATCCGGGTGCCCAGGGGCCACCAGCAGGGCCCACACGGGATAGAGCCTAAGATGGGGAAGCAAGGCCCTGGGGCCCCAGCCTATGGCCCTGGGGACTCTGGGGGCTCAGCCCACACAGCTCCACTCCCATCCTGGGCCCTGCACCTGCTCAGCTGCCCTAAGCCCTCCTCTCCCCCCTTCCTCTGCTCTGTTCCCCTCAGGTGCTTCACCAGACCCTTTGCCCTCCCTGCCCTTCACCTGCTCTGCTCCTGGGACTGCTGTGCTTGCAGACATCTGTGCTCCACACCTATGTTCTCATGCTGCTTCTGGCCCCTCTTACTGGGCCCAGCCCCTGAGCCCTCTCCAGGGCTCGGCCTCTGCTGGTGTGCTCCTTTCACTATGGCCACTGAGTGGCTGCCCTGGAGCGGGGAAGAGAATTCTAGGAGGTGCTGGTGACCATCTAATCCCCAGCAGGGTGAACTCTGCTCTTGTGTTTTCTTCCGAAGGGTGGACAGAAAATGCAACATTTTAAAATCCTATTAAGGATTCAACGAGCTCTGGCCTTGTAGCCTCCGCTGGACTGAAGGGTGGACTGGGAATGGTGTTAATAGCCCAGTGTCTCTGCAGGGAGTGGGCTGAACACTTGGGGTTATTTGGGTGGTGCTGGAGAGCTGGGGGGGCTGGGCTGGAGGTCTTCCTAATGCTTTCCTGGCCGCCCCCTCCAGCTGGGGGCCTAGCAAGGTGGTGCTGGGCTGCAGGGCTTCCTCCTGTAGGGGGCCTGGCAGTGATGTGGTGTTGAGCCCCCAAGCCTCCCGCAGCACAGGCCCTGACCTGGAGGCCATGCTGGGCCTCCAGGCGTCCGGCAGCAGGGGCCCTGAGCCGGAGACAGAACTCTGCAGGCTGGCATCCTTCTGCGGGATGCCTAGCCCGGAGGTGGTGTTGGGCTTCTGGGTGTCCTGCTTCGGGGACAGTCCCACCTGCAAGATTTCCCGTCCCGAGAACTCAGGCTGCCGGTGGTCCTCTGGTATCGGGGTGCAGTGGGCCCCATTGGGACTGAGGAGCTTGGGGAAGATGGTGGGGTCCGGCCCCTCCTCGCCCACCCACTGCCTGGAAAGCAGCATGAGGTAGGACCCCATCACAGGGTCATAACTGCCCTCCAAAAGCGCCCTGTCGATGACCTATTTCCGGAACCCCAGGCAGACCATGGCTTCCATCGTGGCCTTTTGCTGGCCTGGGACAGCTTGCAGCAGGGCGGGAGTCCATTGGGCAGCCCCACCCGGGGGTGCTGGATGATGCTGTCCAGGGTGCTGCGGCTCTGGGGGTCAAGTGTTATCATCTTCCTTAGCAGGTCACGGCACTGCTGGGAGAGGTAGTGCGGCTCGTTGTAGACACCACTCAGCACCCTGGCCCGCAGCTCCCCGAGGCTGTTGCCCTTGAAGGGCAGCTCCGTGTCCATGTCGTAGAGGACCACCCCCAGGCTCCTGATGTATGCCGCGGGGCCACTGTACTCCTGGTGACGGAGGATCTTGTGCGCCACAAACTGCAGGCTGCCGCAGGGGGTCTTGAGCAGCGCTGTCCCAGAGAACTGGGCACTGAGCCCGAAGTCTGCCAGTTTTATGTTTCGGTGCTGGTCCAGGAGCAGGTTCTCTGGCTTCAGGTCCCAGTGCACCACGTCCCGGGCTTAGCAGTGGCTGAGCGCAGCGAGGATCTGCTGGAAGATGTGGCGCGCCTCCATCTCCCTCAGGTGCCCACACCTGCACAGGTAGTCCTGCAGGTCGCCCCCCTGAGTGCGCTCCAGGACCAGCAGCACCTCATCCTCAGTGTCCACCACCTGGAAGAGCTGGAGAATGTTCGGGTGCCAAAGGACTTTCATGCAGGCCACCTCGCAGACCAGGAACCTCTGAGGCATGCCGGACTTGGGGATGACCTTTATGGCCACTTCCGTGCCCATTGGCAGGTGCCGCGCCTGCTTGACCTTGGTGTGGGTGCCCTCCCGCAGCTTGCCGAGCATCACATACTGTCTCAGGGCCATTCCCTGGGCAGACATGCACATCGAGGCAGTGAGGGTGGACCCGCTCCTACACTCGCAGGTCCTGGCTGTCTAGAGCCCTCGGCACTAGCTCCGCTACCCGATTAACAAGTTCACTACTAGCCTAGAGCTAGTAGTACGTGAAAAGGATCCCCGAAACTAACTAAATGCTCCCCGCGCTGACTCCTCTACCAAAACAGTAAGGATGCTAACTTACCTCTACCAGAAACACTAACTATGCTAACCTAAGTAGGATACTAATACTAACTACGCACTCAAAAATGAAAACACACAACCAAAAAATTAACAAAGATAAATACTTAAAAATATGAAAAAAACAATAACAAACTAACAACTCCAAATAACAAGAACACAGACAAACGAACAATTACAAACTAACAAGTAAAATAAAAAAAAAAAAACAGACAACAAAGGGGAAATAAAAACACTCGCAAAAATAACAACACCAGGGAAAATGGGGGCAATAAAAAAAATTTAAAAATAAAAACAAATAAAAAAATAAAATAATAAAAGGAAAAAATAAGCAAATAATAAAACAAAGGAAAATAAAAAAAACAGAATTAAAAATAACTGAAAGAGCTAAAATAAATAACTGAATAAGAAATAACCAAAGCAAAAGCAATCCAATCCACCAACATGCCTCTCTCTCCCTTCGAGTCCACCGTCACGATCCCAACACTCCTCGCTCTACCTACACCGCCGCCGGCTGCGCGGGGTCTTAAGTAGGCTCCGAGGGTGACATCACAGAGCTCTCTGTGGCGTCAGAGCAGAGGCCACGCCCCAGGCAGAGGGCACCCCGGGGGCCATTCAGCCTTCACGGCACAGCAACCGCCAAGAGGTGTGTGGACAGACTCCCTGGAGACTGGACTCCACCCCGTTCCAGAAGCCCGCGGGGCGCTGGCGAGGCCGTGTCCTCTGTCGCGAGCACCTGTCCCTGGTTTTGGCTTTTAGGGTCTCTCCGCACAATTCCCCTCAAGCCCTGATGCGTCTCACATGACATGACACATTCACAGGCACAATAAACGACACCATGTTGGGAGCATGAGATGCGACAGAGTCCGCTCTTCACACCCCGACACTGAAAACTCTCTGGGACATGGTCCCCCCGTTTGGCCCACGAGCTGCGTGTGCCCCTCGGCGTCCTCGCTGGCCGGAGGCCGGGGCGGCTCCCAGGGCGGCAGAGGCTGTAAAGCGGGCCCTGGAGGGGGTGTCCGCCCCGCCCCCAGCGCTGTGGGGACACCCCCTGACCTGACTCAGCCGGGGCTGGGGGCAGCTGGGGCTGCTCAGCTCCCCCCGAGATTTCTGGCTTGGAAATATCTGCGGCTGCAGCTCCTGTTGGCACAGCGGGTTGAGCGCAGCACTGTGGAGCTGTCCGCACCTCTGCAGCGCTGGTTTGATTCCCGGCCCGCCAGGGAGGCGAGCAGACCTCTCCTTTCCCGCCCTCTGCGCCCCTCATCAGTCTATTTCATCAGTCTGCCTGTTCTGCTCCCCACTCTGTCTCTGGTGAATCCTCTCACCCTCACACCTCTGGCCTGTACCCCGGTAATTGTATAAATATATCTTTAAAAATAAAGACTGAAAAAAAAATCTGCTTCTTGCTTGAACTCGGGGTCGGGGAGCAGAGGTTGGCAAAGGCCAGGTCCAGACGCTGTGGCCCTGCACCCCGCGGGGAACGGCCTGGCTTCTGGAAGTGGTGGGTTCGCGTGAGCATTGGGGTCCGCTGCTGCTCAGGCTGCAGGTTCACCCCGCCAGGCCAACCCTGATCACTCACACACAGCATCCGCTGAGGACCAGGTCTCCCCTGAGCAGCCTTGGGCGCGGCCAGAGCCCTGAGGCTCAGAGCCTGGGCTCGGGGGTCGGGCTCGGTGACCCCAGTGCCGCATGTCCCAGGCCTGGAGGGCGGAGGGTGTCATCCTCTCGGGGGACAGGACGCCCAGGGCAGGTTCCCTTGGTCCCGCCCCCCGGGGACCTGACCCAGCAGCGGTCAGGAGAGGCCATGCTGCTTCTCCTTAGACCGCGGCTGCTCCTGGCTGCCGCAAGAGAGAGGTCGCAGCCTCTCCCGTGTCGGGGGCGGACTCGCAGGCCTGTTCCCGTCTTTCTCCCCAACCTCCACGGCCGCCACGGGGGAGTCCGCGCTCTGTGGCCGCCTGTGTCCACACCCGCCTCAGCCTCAGGGGCTGCAAACCACACGGAGGCTCCGCATCCTCTTGCCTCTGAGAACCCACAATGCCCCCACCAGCCTGGGATGCTGCGTGTCACAGGCCAGGGCTGCGGCCCCGCACTGGTTCCTCCCCTTCCTTCAACCTCCCCCACACCCAGGGAAGAGCGAGAGCATCAATCAGATCATCCGCTCCCTCGCTGGCCTCACGCTTTCCCGTGGCCCTGCTGGGCTTGACACTTTCCCCAAACCCCTTTGCACAGGCTTCCCTGCCCCGCTGGCCTCAGACCTGCCCCCACGCACCTCCCCTCCCTGTCCAGCCCTGCTACGTGAGCTGCCCTTCTTTTTCGTTTTTAATTTTATGTATTTTTCTTCCTTTTTCATTTTTGCCAATGTATGCATTTTCACCTTGGTTATAGTCCCCGTACAATTCCCACCTCCTTGACGATCCTACTTCCTCCTCCCCCGCAAGGTAGTGTGTCTCTGGCTTGTAGATGCTGTTGTTTATGATTTTTACTTTATTATATTTAATATTTTCCTGGTCCCTAATTTAGGTTTTCTAAACTCCTGCTATGAGTGAGACCATCCGGTATTTTTCTCTTTCTTTCTGGCTTATTTTGCCTGAGCATGATCCCTTCCAACTTCATCCATGTTGCTGCAAATTGCATGTGTTCATCTCTTTTGATTGCTGAGTCATATTCCATTGTGTATATGCACCACATCTTCTTGATCCTGTCATCTATTTTGGGATATTTGGGTGTCCTTCTTTCTGCCACATCCTGTTGCCACCTGAGGCATTTGCTCTTGTTTTTGCAGAATCCCCAGTCTGCACCTACCAGCTCTCTGACCTTGCTTTCCTCCAACCCACATGTCACTTCTGACCACCTTTCAGGCAGGTGCTGCACATTTCTTCTTGAATCACATCCTCTCCTCCCTTCACAGTGTCAACTGCACATAAATCATACTAACATGTTTTCAGAATTTCATGCTAGAATGGAATTTCCTCCTGTGTCTTGAGGTCCTGACACAGTTTTGCTTATGGGAAGAATGCTGTTGACTGACCCAAAGCAGTCCTAAAACAAGAACATTCTAAAGAACAGTACATTTTGAATGTTCCCTTGTCTTTTTACATGGGAACATTTTCTCACTCTCTATCAGGAAATAGATTCAGTTTGACTAAGGAAACTTTGTTTTAAGCAATATTTCAAAGTACTTCAAATGACAAATGTCACGTGTGATGTCATAAAGGTTTACATCATCAGTCACATTGAGTTTTTTTGCTGTGTTTTAATCTGTTGGCTTAATTTTAGAAGTGCCTCACAGTCCAAATCAGTGTTAAGAAAGGGGCGGAGCAACATGGCGGCGAGGAGACGCTGCGAGTAAGATCTCCCATTAAAAAAAGTTAATAGGGAGGAAAAGCGGCAGGTCCCAGTGAGAACTGGGACACGGAAGATAAACGGGTGACGCCAGCGAACTGCCCGAAGAAGAAACTGGCCATAAAAGAGGACTAGAAGGGAGGGAAGCGCAGAACCCTGCTCCCCTCCCCCGCCCACAGAGGCGGCACTCTCCGACCGGCAGAGAGGAGGAAACAACAAACCAAAAAGGCCCACAAGAACCAACGACGCAGCAAGCGGGACTGTGAGTGGAAAGGAACTATTGCAGCCACCACACCCCATGAACGGGAGCTGAGGCGAACCCTGCAGGATCCGCCGCGGCGGTGAGCGAACGGCTCCGGGCGCCATTAGAGAAGAACAAAGACCCTGGGAGACGCGCACACAGCCCGGGCTGCCGGTAAGCTTGTGCGGAGAGCGGTGCGCTTGGCGCGCTTGAAAAGCAAGTGCAGACCTGGATCGCGGCTGCCCAGGTCCCCGCGCCTGCGACCTAGGCTTGCGGGGAGACAACCTAGGCTTGCGGGGAGACGCGCGGAGGTCCTCACTGAGGTGAAGGTCCCTCCCTGAGTGAGCAGGAACCAGGCACCCAGGCACGGGAGCGGTGCAAAAGGCTCCATTCCCGCGCCACTGAACTGGGCTACAGCCCGCGTCCTGGAACTGAGGGCTTTGAACTGAGACCCGGGGCACGAAAATTCGGGGCGTGGTTTCTCCACGACGGTGGGGCACAAGGCAGACACAGCACCCCAAAGCTGTTGAGGTGTACCCTACCATTCCCGCTCTGTTCTCTGTCCCACGGGGTGGGGGGAGGCGAAAAACAGCCCCCCAAGGACAATAGGAGAGATCTCTGGCGCCACCTAGCGACCAGGAAAAAAAAAGTCACTAACACCCTATAAAACAGGACATTTCTTAAGACTGCTTGAAAAGGGCAGAAGGTTTCTGGAGGACCCAGTGGCCAGCCGGGAAGTTATTCCACGCCAGGCCCCTTCCGACCAGCAGTCTGAGCCCACAGAGGGAGCAGGCACCCACGTCCGGGGCAGACCGGGTGCGCAGAAGAGTGTGCCTGAAACCGGAGGCGCAGGGACTGCATCCCGCTTCGCCATTTGAGAACAGGGACATTTCTTCAGTAAAAACTGCCTAAAACCAGCAGAAAGCTCCCCCAGAAGACAGAGATGGCTCCTGGAAGAGCCAGAGGGGAGCGGAGAAGTTCACCCAAGATGTCAGTCAGTCCGAGCAACACAGTGTCCCAACGCATACGACAAATTAGAAAACAGACAGTAGGGAGTAGAAGAACCACACGCAACCTAAAAACTCCTCAGGAAAGAAGCACACCACAAAAAGAAAACCACTCCCCAGATTGCAACGACAGCAACTTGGAAGAACTTCTGAGCCTTCCAGAAAGAGAACTTAAAATTGCCATGATTAAAAAAGTGATAGATCAGAAGAAGGAAATTGAGTCCCTAAAGAGGGAAGTAAGAGAAATGCAGGAGATCAAATAATTAATGGAGGAACTAAAGAACTCTGGGAAAAGCAATGAAAGCAGAATAGATGAAATGGAAGAACGAATAAGTAATCTTGAAGACACAGAAATAAAAAGAACCAAAACAGAAAAGGAAAGAGAAGTACGAAGGAAAAAGAATGAAGAAAGACTTCGGGAAATATCTGACTCCATGAGGAAAGGAAATATAAGAGTTATAGGAATTCCAGAAGGAGAGGAGAGAGATGTAGGAACAGAGAAAATATTCATGGATATAATTGAAGAGAACTTCCCAAATGAGAAGAAGGAGCTGAAAATTGATATACAAGAAGCAAGAAGAACACCAAACTTCCACGACGAAAGGAAAAACACAGCAAGACACATAATAGTAAAGCTCCCAAGAATCCAGGACAAGGAAAAAATAATGAAGCTGACAAGAGGGAAGAAACAGATAACATTCAAAGGAAAACCAATCAGGCTGACATCAGACTTCTCTGAAGAAACACTACGGGCAAGGAGAGAGTGGAGGGACATAGTCAACAGACTCCAAGAAAACAGATGCCAACCAAGAATACTCTATCCCGCAAAGCTCTCTTTCCTCCATGAAGAAAGAATATGGACCTTCCCAGACAAAGAGAAACTCCGGAATTTCATTGCGACTAAACCCCCACTCCAAAAAATACTACAAGGAATCCTAAAGCCAGAACCTCAGAGGGACGAATAACAACGAAAGAAGACCAAAAAAAAAAAAAAGTTATTAAAAGAATAAATAAATAAAATCAAAGGAAAGACAAACATAATGGCAAATACAGATGCTAACATATCAATATTAACTCTAAATGTAAATGGACTAAACTCTTCAATAAAAAGACACAGAGTTGCAGCCTGGATTAAGAAACAAAACCCAACCTTTTGCTGTCTCCAGGAAACACATTTAGCTACAAAAGATAAAAATAGGCTCAAAGTCAAAGGATGGAAAACAATCCTACAAGCAAATGGGCCAAAAAAGAAAGCAGGAACAGCTATACTTATATCAGATAAAACAGACTTCAAACTCAAAAAAATAAAAAGAGACCCCAATGGTCACTACATTATGATTAAGGGGACAATACTTCAAGAAGAAATAACACTCATTAACATATACTCACCAAACGAAAGAGCACCAAAATATATCAGACAACTGTTGTCCTCTCTGAAAACAGACATCAGAGAAAACACATATGTAGTGGGAGACTTCAACACACCACTATCAACAATGGATAGATCAACAAGACAAAAAATAAGTAAAGAAACTAAAGCTCTAAATAAGGACCTAGAGCATTTGGGCTTAACAGACATCTATAGAACACTAAACCCAAAAAAAACGGAGTACACATTTTTCTCAAGCGCACATGGATCATTCTCCAGGATCGATCACATACTGGGGCACAAGACAAACATCAACAGATACACCAAGATTGAAATCATACCAACCATCTTTTCTGACCACGAAGGCATCAAACTAGAAATAAATCATAAAAAGAAGGCAAGGAACTATCCTACCTCATGGAGATTAAAAGCCACACTACTGGAAGACCACTGGACTAACGAGGAGATCAAAGAAGAAATTAAAAAATTCTTTGAATTGAATGACAAGGAGGACACCAATATCCTAAATGTATGGGATGCAGCAAAAGCAGTAATAAGAGGAAAATATATAGCAATAGAAGCTCACATCAAAAAACAAGAAAGAACTCAAAGAAACAACCTAATCTCGAAGCTCAAAGATCTAGAAAAAGAACAACAAAAAAACCCCAGAACCAGTAGAAGAAAAGAAATAATAAAAACCAAAGCAGAAATAAATGAAATTGAAACTAAAAAAACAATCCAAAAGATCAATGAAACCAAGAGCTGGTTCTTTGAAAAAATAAATAAAATAGACAAACCCCTAGCCAGGCTCACAAAGGAAAAAAGGGAGAAAGCACAAATACACAGAATCATAAATGAAAGAGGAGAAATCACAACGGACACAGCAGAAATCAAAAGAATAATCAGTAACTACTATGAACAGTTATATGGAAACAAGGTCAACAATCTAGAGGAGATGGACAAATTCCTACAACTCTACAATCACCCAAAGCTAGATAAAGAAGAAATAGAACACCTAAACAGACCAATTACAAGCAGCGAAATTGAAATGGTAATTAAAAACCTCCCCAAAAACAAAAGCCCAGGGCCTGATGGATTTACAAATGAATTCTACCAAACATTCAGAGACGAATTAGTGCCTATCCTTCACAAACTCTTCCAAAAAATTGAGAAGGAAGGGACAATACCAAACACGTTCTATGAAGCCAATATTACACTAATACCAAAACCGAATAAGGACAACACAAAAAAGGAAAACTATAGGCCAATCTCCCTAATGAACACTGATGCAAAAATCCTCAATAAAATTTTAGCTATCAGAATCCAACAATGTATCCATAAGATAATTCACCACGACCAAGTTGGATTCATTCCAGGGGCACAAGGATGGTTTAACATCCGAAAATCAATCAACGTTATCCAACACATCAACAAAAAGAAATATAAAAACCATATGATAATATCAATAGATGCTGAGAAAGCTTTCGACAAAGTGCAACACCCATTCATGATAAAAGCCCTTGAAATTCTTGGGATACAAGGAACATACCTCAACATCATAAAGGCCATCTATGAGAAGCCAACAGCCAGTATCATTCTCAATGGTGAAAAGCTGAAAGCAATTCCATTAAGATCTGGAACAAGACAAGGTTGTCCACTCTCACCACTGCTTTTCAATATAATACTGGAAGTCCTAGCCAGAGCAATAAGACAAGAGAAAGACATCCAAGGAATCCAAATAGGAAAAGAAGAAGTCAAACTATCACTATTTGCAGATGATATGATAATATACATAGAGAACCCCAAAATCTCCACAGAAAAACTAATTCAACTCATCAATCAATTCAGTAAAGTGGCAGGATACAAAATCAACACGCAAAAGTCAGTAGCCTTCCTATACACAAACAATAAATCTGAAGAAGAAGAAATCAAAAAAAAAACACCCCTTTTATTATCGAAACAAAAAAAAATCAAATATTTGGGAATAAATCTAACAAAAGAGGTAAAGGACCTATACAAAGAAAACTATAAAACACTGTTAAAAGAAATAGAAGAAGACACAAAGAAATGGAAGACATCCCCTGCTCATGGATTGGAAGAATAAACATTATTAAAATGGCCATCCTACCAAAAGCAATATACAGATTCAATGCTATTCCAATCAAATTCTCAATGGCATTCTTCAAAGAAATAGAACAATTATTGATGAAATTCATATGGAATCACCAAAAACCCCGAATAGCCAAAGCTCTACTGAAAAAAAAAGAAGGAAATGGAGGCATCACACTCCCAGACTTCAAACTATACTACAAAGCCATAATCATCAAAACTGCATGGTATTGGAACAAAAACAGACATACAGACCAATGGAATCGAATAGAAAATGCAGAAATAAACCCACAGATTTGTGGTCAACTAATCTTTGACAAAGGAGCAAAGACTATGCATTGGAGCAAAGAAAGTTTGTTCAATAAATGGTGCTGGGAAAACTGGGTCACTACATGCAAAAGAATGAAGCTTGACCACTACCTCACACCATACACAAAAATCAACTCAAAATGGATTAAAGAACTAGACATAAGACCTGAAACCATAAAATACATAGAAGGAAATATAGGCGAAACACTACGGGATTTGCACATCAAAGACATCTTTACAGACACATCACCCAAAGCAGTGATAGTGAAGACAAAGATAAACAGCTACATCAAATTAAAGAGCTTCTGCACAGCAAAAGAGACAATAACAAAAACAAAGAGAAACCCCACCAACTGGGAGAACATTTTTGCACCCAACACTAATGATAAAGGACTGATCACAAAAATCTGCAAAGAGCTGATGAGACTCAGCAACAACAAAGAAAATAATCCAGTCAAAAAATGGGCAGAAGAGCTAAAAAGAAACTTCTCTGAAGAGGAAATGCAAATGGCCAACAGACATCACTTGTAATCAGGGAAATGCAAATCAAAACTACCATGAGATACCATCTCACACCAGTGAGAATGGCACATATTAAAAAAACTAGCAACAACAAATGTTGGTGAGGATGTGGAGAAAAAGGAACTCTTGTGCACTGTTGGTGGGAGTGCAAACTGGTCCAACCACTATGGAGAGCTGTGTGGAGATTTCTGGACCTACTAAACATAGAGCTTCCATATGATCCAGCAATTCCACTCCTAGGTATTTACCCAAAGGACACAGAAACATCAATTCCAAAGAGCACCTGCACTCCTATGTTTATAGCAGCACTGTTTACAATAGCTAAGCTTTGGAAACAACCCAAATGCCCAAAAATAGATGACTGGATCAAGAAGATGTGGTACATATATACCATGGAATATTACTCAGCATTCAAAAAAGATAAACACATGCAATTTGCAGCAACATGGATGGCACTGGAAGGGATCATGCTCAGTGAAATAAGCCAAAAAGAAAAAGAAATATACCGGATGGTCTCACTCATAGCAGGAATCTAGAAAACTTAAATAAGGGACCAGGAAAATGAATATAAGAAAGTGAAAATCAAAGTCAACAAAAAACTATGAACCAGAGACACTTTTTGGGGGCGGGGGGGAAAGGATTGGGGTCAGAATTGGGCGTTTGCAATTGTATGGGGGAATATAAAAATAAAATTTAATATTTAAAAAAAAAAAAAAATCAGTGTTAATACCTATGTCTAAACATACAAGGAATGCAGATGGGGAAAGAAGTAAAACTATCACAATTTGCAGATAATACGATAATATACACTGAGAACCCTAAAAACTCCACAGAAAAACTACTCAAAATAATCAAACAGTTCAGTAAAGTGGCAATATTCCAAATCAACACACAAAAATCAGTAGCCTTACTATACACAATCAATCTGCAGAAGAATAAATCAAGAAAACCATCCCTTATGTAATTGAAACAAAAAAAAATAAATACTTGGGAATGAACCTAATAAAAGAGGTGAAAGATCTATACAGGGCCTCTATGGTGGTGCAGGCAGTTGAGCGCAGCGCTGTGAAGCTGTCCGCAGCTTCTGCAGTGCCTGTTTGATCCCTGCCGGCCTCGGAGCTACCCACATGACACAGCAGACCTCTACTGTCTCGACTGCTGCTCCCCTCAGTGGTATATTTCGTCAGTCTGCTTGTTCTGCTCCCCACTCTGTCTCTGGTGAATCCTCTCACCCTCCCAAGTCTCCGGCAAGTACCCCAGTTCTTATCAGCATAAATAAATAAGTCTTTAAAAAAAAAAGAAAAAAGTATTATTTAATTTGCTAGCATAGTCAGTCACAGTGCTCTCATGACCTTTGTATTTCTCTGCTAGCTGTAGTAATTTCCATTTTTGTCTAATTCTATTCATAAATTTTCTCTAGCTTCCATTGTTAGCCTAGCTAAAGATTTATCAGTGTTGTTTATTGAAGAAGTAACTCTTAGTTCATGGATCTTTGTTTTGGCTTTTTGACTTGTGTTTCATTTATTTCTGCTCCAATTTAAATAATTTCCCTTCTTTTATTTTAGTTATTCTTTGTTTTATTTCTCAAGTTGCTTGAGGTGTACTGTTTAATTATTTATTTGGGATTTATGTTACTTCTGGGTGTAGGCCCCTTCTGCAATTCCCACTCAAATACTTTCTCCCTTACCCCATATGTTATTTTTGTTCAAGGAGTCAATAAAAAATAATCTTTTAAAATGTAATTGAGTAAGATATGTTTCCACCAGTGTTAGTATTTTGTAAGGTCTCTGTGCCCTATATGCAGTCACCAAAGTGCACCCACTGCAAAAACACCCGCAGTCTGCCCCCATAGCCATTGTGCTTTCTCCCGCGTCTCTCTCACCCCTCCCTATTCTTCTTCCCCTTGGGGACCTCAGTTCTGTGATCAGGGGCAAGGATTACCTTTAAAGTTTGAGGTTCCTTTATTTGCTTTCTCTATAGTCCACGTACAAGTGATGCTACCTGGTATTGTCTTTTTCTAGTGACTTATTTCACTCCACATAATGCCTTTTAGTTCCATCCATGTTGCTATAAATGGGATGAGTTTATATTTTTTCATTGCTGAGTAGTATTCCATTGTGTATACACATCACATATTCTTGATCCATTTATCTGATCGGGCACTTAAGTTGTCCCCACATCTTGGTTATTGTAAATAGTGCAGCAATAAACATGGGAGAGCAAGTTTCCTTTCAAATTAGTGTTTTTGTATTTCAGCAGTAGAAACCCAGGAGTAGGATTGCTGGGTCACGTGGCAGATCAACTTTTATTCTTTTGAGAAAACTCCATACTGTTTTCCATAGGAGCGACACCAGACTACCAACACCAACAGTGAAAAAGTGTTCTTTTGACTCCATATCTCCACCAACACTTGTTGCTTCTTGCTTTTAGATATGTGTACCTTATGGATATTTTTTGTCAAAATTATGCACAAAGTGTTCTCTTATTTTTTTAAGATTTATGTATTTATGCATACAAGAGCTGGGGTACAAGCCCGAGGTGTGGGTGGTGAGAGGATTCACCAGGGACAGAGTCAGGAGCAGAACAGGCAGATTGAGTGAAATACACTGCTGAGGGGAGCAGCAGGCGAGACAGGAGAGGTCTGTCGTGCCATGTGGGCAGCTCCCTGGCCAGGGATCTAACTCTGTGCTGCAAACAGCTTCATAATGCTGAGATTTAATCCTTTGTGCTGTGAGGGAAGGCCTCTTACCTGCAATTGTGAAGATGATTTTATTTTGATTCAACTTTTGTTTGCTGTAAAATCTTGATAGTTTCCCAGAGTGCCTTCCAAGTTGGTAGAGATGCCTAGAAAAGAATTAGGCCAAGAATTGAAACAGCACTTAAGAGGCTGTGGGCAGCTTCGCAACCCATCGCTCAACCATTGCACCACAGGGGAGGCCCCTCTTATTGTCATTAGAAGCAGTCCCCGCGTCTTAGCCTGACATCAAGGGTTTTTCAGTATGATTCTATTCTCTCCAAGAAATCTTACCTTCTCAGTAACTACTTACTCAGTTGTACTAAACTACATATTCCTTCAACTTTTTCCAGAATGTGCTACTTCTGTCGGGAATGTCCATTTTTTTTTTCTCTTCAATTAACCTTGTGTCAGGAGTTAGTTTAGCTGTTTGTATCAGGAAACCTTTCCCAATGTTCTCTGCTGGGGGTTCATCAAGAACCATTGCCCTGATTTCTCAGCTCACACTGTGGAACAGGCCCTCCCAATTCTGATATTTCCATGTTCCTGCTGAGCATCATGGTGTTACACAGAGGTAGGCATTCTGACTAGAATTTTTACTTTCTGTGTTTTAGTTTTTGCCCTTCAGATGCAAACCTGATAAGGCTTCGGTGAATCAAATACCAATAATAATTTATTAGCCACCAAAATGGCTTGAGTTCTTTAGTGCCAATAGGGGGGGTGAACCTCTCCACTAAGAGGACTCAGGAATCCCTTGGGAGCTTTCTGGGCTCAGAAGACCTGAAGACCTAATTCAGCCTTGGAAGAGACTTGGTTCAACCTGAAATTGAAGCCCTGGTGAGCAGTGCCATAGAGGAGTCACCGGGAGCCCTGTGGAAGAGACATCTGGCTCTTGGAAGTGCTTCTGAGTTAAAGCATACACTGTCAGGGTGCTTCAAACAGGATGTGATTTTCAGTTAACACAGCTGGTACTTGATGTATACATCTACTTAGTGAATCAAATCACTCCCTAACTTAGAAGCGTAAACAATATCATTGCTTATTGCCATAATGAGTCAAGAATGGGAGTGTAGCTTTCCTCAGTCCTCCAAGTCAGTGTGGCCAAGCAGCTCTGGTCACAGAACAGTCAAGACTGTGTGTCCATGTGAAACCATGTAAAGCTGAGGGGATGACACAGTCTGTGGGTCCTCATCTATGTGCTCACATCTGCAAGACACAAGTCAGGCTCAGGGTGCAATGAGGGGGAATTGGGGAAAAGGAAAGTTTCTAAGGCCACGGATGGCAGGCTGTCCTACCCCAAAGAGTGCCCACAGCGTCTAGTAGTCCAAACCAAAGCTTGCTTATGCAGGATGGTCCTGTCCTGTCAATCAGAGCCTGGAGGTAGTGCACACCAATAAGTGATGAACCAGGACCCGGCTCATGGTGGCAGCTGGTGGTAGTCACAGTGCAACAGGGATGCAAGGTCCCTAAAGTCAGAGGGGCCCTAGAGGCTTTCCTGCAGCCTGCTGCCTAAGCAAAGGTGCCCGGAGACTGAGTGGCAGCAGTGATTTCCCACTCCACTATCCCAGTATGTGTAGACTGCTCTGAAAGCAGCAGAGACCACAAGCTTTTCACTATTTGCCACTCCCAGTGCAAGCAGCCACATTGTTTTAATAGGAGGTGCTGAGGCAGAAATCTGAAGGCTGGACTGGACAGTGTCAGATGCAACTGCACCAAGAGGTTGTGTCAGGAATTCTGGAGGAAGGGGCGGCAGTGAGCAGTGGTGCTGGAAGATCAGAAGCTGCTGATTAGAGGTGGTGGTGCACATGCCTGCAGTGCCAGTCAGCAGGCGGGGATGTGGAAGATCTGGCATCGGTGTTACACTCTTTAAAGATGCCAAACATAGGCCAACAGGAGACAGCTCTTTTCACAAGTGGTGTTAGAGGACCAGGCACCAATTTACAGCTTTTCCAGAGATGCTACACATAGGCCAGGGACACCAGTCAACAGGCAATGTGGGAGCAGAGTTAGAGGCGGAAGCAAATGACAAGCAGTGTTTCCAAGGAGAGATCAGATGCAAAGGTCTGCAATGAATGAAGGTTTTGATGAATGAAGGTCTCAGTAAATGAGTGTCCAAATGGAGTCTCCCAATCAACGCATGAAACCAGAAACTGTCCCAGCTTATACTTCCTTCTGTGTTATCCCCCTTTCCTACTGGATTGGTGCATCTTCAAAACTGACACCATTTCAACATTTGATTGGCTCCTGCATGAGATAAAATCTGACTGCTCTTTTTACAATGTCACATCTTCTTTAAAACAGAACCCCTACCAGCATGTGAAACCCTATCTACCCTGAGGTTGTGTGGTCTTGTGCCAACAGTGGGCTCTGCAGAAGAGCCAGGCAGGCAGGCTGTGCTGCCATTAAATGGCACTGGCCAGGTTCAAACCTGACTGGCATGTACCCAAAACCACTCTGGTGCAAGGAGCCCCTTCTGCTATGGAGCTGGTCATGCCCCATTGCACCTGGCTGCTGTGCTGGGGCAGCTGGAAGTTAGGGAGGGGTCTTCCTACACATGCTGCAGATGTAACACCTGCTATAGAGTTGCATGCTGATTTCCAGCAAGGCCTTTCCAGGACTAGACACCTAACTACAGGAGGTATCACTGATAGTGTTTTTAGTCTGAGAATTCAGGTGTCTCCAGACAGGGCTACCTGATTGGATCTGATCTGACCATTGGTGCCGTCTATCCAATGTGCCCCCAGATCCTTTTTTGTCTTGTCCTTGTTCGGTTTTGGTAATATTGTAATGTTGGCTTCATAGAACGTGTTGGGTATTGTCCCTTCCTTCTCAATTTTTTTGAAAGATTTTGTGAAGGATAGGCACTAATTTGTCTCTGAATGTTTGGTAGAATTCATTTGTAAATCCATCAGGTCCTGGGCTTTTGTTTTTGGGGAGGTTTTTGATTATCATTTAAAATTTGCTGCTTGTAATTGGTCTGTTTAGGTGTTCTACTTCTTTATCTAGCTTTGTGTGATTGTAGAGTTGGAGGAATTTGTCCATCTCTTCTAGATTGTTGAACTTGTTCCCATATAACTGTTCATAGTAGTTACTGATTATTCTTTTGATTTCTGCTGTGTCCGTTGTGATTTTTCCTCTTTCATTTATGATACTGTTTATTTGTGCTTTCTCCCTTTTTTCCTTTGTGAGCCTGGCTAGGGGTTTGTCTATTTTATTGATATTTTCGAAGAACCAGCTCTTGGTTTCATTGATCTTTTGGATTGTTTTTTTAGTTTCAATTTCATTTATTTCTGCTTTGGTTTTTATTATTTCGTTTCTTCTACTGGTTTTGGTTTTTTTTTTTTTTTTTTCTTTTTCTAGATCTTTGAGCTTCGAAATTAGGTTGTTTCTTTGTGTTCTTTCTTGTTTCTTGATGTGAGCCTCTATTGCTATATATTCTCCTCTTATGACTGCTTTTGCTGCATCCCATATATTTAGGAAATTGGTGTCCTCATTGTCATTCAATTCAAAGAATTTTTTTAAAGATTTATTTATTTATTTATTTATTTATTTATTTATTTATTTATTTATTTATACAAGCACTGGGTACAGTCAGAAGTGTGGGAGGGTGAGAGAATTCCCCAGAGCCAGAGCGGTTAGCAGAGCAGGTAGAAGGACAGAAGTACACTGTTGAGGGGAGCAGCAGGCGGCAGGAGAGGTCTGTGCACCATGTGGGACCCTCCTCCGCTGGCCGGGTAGCAGCCGGGGATTAAAGCAGCACCGCAGAGGCCGCGGGCAGCTTCACAACCCAGTGCTAAACCGCTGTGCCACTGGGGAGGCCCAATTCAAAGAATTTTTTAATTTCTTCTTTGATCGCCTCATTAGTCCAGTGGTCTTTCAGTAGTGTGGTTTTCAATCTCCAAGAGATAGGAGAGTTCCTTGCCTTCTTTTTATGGTTTATTTCTAGTTTGATGCCTTTGTGGTCAGAAAAGATGGTTGGTATGATTTCGATCTTGGTGTTGGTGTATCTGTTGATGTTTGTCTTGTGTCCCAGTATGTGATCGATCCTGGAGAATGATCCATGTGCGCTTGAGGAAAATGTGTACACTGTTATTTTGGGTTTAGTGTTCTATAGATGTCTGTTAAGCCAAAGCGCTCTAGGTCCTTATTTAGAGCTTTAGTGTCTTTACTTATTTTTTGTCTCATTGATCTATCCATTGTTGATAGTGGTGTGTTGAAGTCTCCCACTACGTATGTGTTTTCTCTGATGTCTGTTTTCAGAGATGACAATAGTTGTCTGATATATTTTGGTGCTCCTTCGTTTGGTGTATATATGTTAATGAGTGTTATTTCTTCTTGAAATATTGTCCCCTTGATCATAATGTAGTGACCATTGGGGTCTCTTTTTACTTTTTGAGTTTGAAATCTGTTTTATCTGATATAAGGAGAGCGTCTGGTGAGACAGGAGTATCTTCTGAGCCCTTGGAGAGTCAGCTCCCTGAGCTGGGCTAGATTCAGGCCTCAGTGGTGACAGCACTGAGGCTTCACCCCTAGAACACCAGGGAGGCCCAAAAAACCAAATTTGTGTTATACCTAACATGTGTACTACCTCTGTTGTATACTTGGGAAGATCCAAAGTCACCATTTATTTGGTTCCTTCTCTGTAAAATGCCCAGGTAGAATTCAGAACAGAGGCAGCAGACATGTGAGGGAATCAGGGCCTGAGGGGCCTTGGCTGTGAGTGGTTTGGGTAAAGGGTTTACACTGGGTTGTAGATCTTCTGCTAGGCCATAGCGAGAAGGAGGCCAGCACTATGACAGAACTGGATGCTAAAGGAGTGAAAAAATTTGGGTGATACAAAACAAACTTTATTAGTATTTCTATAATGAACAAGAAACCCTGGAGGAAATAAAATGAAACAACTTGAAATCAATTAGGAAACAAAGATTTTGAACTACAAGAGGAGGGTCAGGTGTCTGTGGGTGGAGGGGTAGTAGAAGTTCAACGAGGATATGTGGCTAGAGAGGTGGATAAGGTTTGGGGTCAGCGGTGCTTAGTCTGCACCAGAGGTGGACAGGCAGGACAGGGGTCAGGGGATGGGACCCCGGAGGAATGGTATCAGGTGAGCACCCTCTGCATATGTTGTTCCAGAGGAACAGGAGTGTCCAGCAGGCCTTCTGGGTCAGACAGAAAATGCCCAGTATGCTGTAGGTGTTCCTGGGCACTCTGAGCTCACTAATCCCCTGCAGAGTCAGCTGGAAACTCCCCAGATTCCATCAGGATGTCCCCAGGCTGCTGAGCCCTGCTAGGGAAACCAGGCCAGGACCTGCAACCAGTGGGACAACCTGCTGGGCACAAGCACACACCACCTGTTTGCAGGGAGCCAGGCTCTTGCCAGGCCCCAGCAGGGCATCCTGGCAGTGTTGTGTTTAGACCAGCCCCACTGTGGGAGACAGGTATAGGCCAGGATGCTTCAGGAGCTACCCAGTGTGGGCAGTTCACATGCACCCCTTCAGGGGAAGCTAAGACTGGAGCAGGATTCCGAAGACTTCTTTGAGGATTCTGAGATAAGAGGAGTGCCACAGGAGGAACCAGACAATGACTAGGACGCTGCACCCCATGGGGAAAGTGCTGAGCTCACACCTCCCCCGCTGGAACAGCCAGGCCCTGGCCAGGAGAATGCAGCCTATGCAAGAGCGTCCTGAGCTCAAACCACACCTGTGGGAGGAAGCCACCTCTGGCCAACATCCTGCAGGTTCAAGTGGGGTGTGAAGGCAACAGCAGCCCTGCCTGGGGAACCAGCCCCTGCAGGGATCCTGTAGCACAAGCAGAGACACCCCTGGTGTCTGTTTCTCCCCAATCAGCAAATTCTCTGGGCTTGTGGCCTGTCCCATGGGCTGCAGGGGAGCCCGGCTGTACTCCTTGAGAAGGCACTTGATATGCAAGAGGACAGGCCATCAGCCACATGCCAGATTGCCATTTGCCTTTTCAAACAGACCACATGCTAGAGCCCTGAGCAGAGACCAGCCTAAAATAGGGGGCCCTTGGGATTCTGTTCCCCAAATTTGTCAGCTACAGATGCCATGTCATACTGCCCGTGGTCCAAATCTAGCCCGTGTGGTCTCCTCCAAGGGGCACCTGACCCTACCCATCCAGTCAGGCCCATGCACCAGCCTGTGCCGCTCACCCTTGGACAGCAACTCCAAGGGATTTTTGTACTCCAGCCAGTTCCTTTGGACATGTGCCCCAATCTCAACTTTGTGGGTGCAATTCAACCTGGAAGTGACAGATCCCACACTGGGCTGTGGGAGGACATTCGGGGGAATGCACTCTTTGGGCCTCTTCACCTTCCTGAACAGAGAGCACCTTCTGGGAGCAAACAGACATACCTGCTGGGTGGCAACCAGCTGGGGCAAGAGGGAGCAGCCATGACTCTCTGGGTCCAACCACAAGCCAGGCTGGTTGTGGTGGAGACATGACCCGCCTCCTGGGTGCGCCAGACCCTCCTTCCTTGAAACGCACACACTCACCCTCACAGCTCGCACACCCACACTCACAGGGGGAAAGGGAGGGGTGGGGGCATCAGAGCCCTGGCTTGGCCTGACCTGTCCCCAGGGCCCCCCTAGTTACCTCAGGGGCAGTGCTGGTGTTGGCCTGAGACATACGGACAGGCTCCTCATGCCTTGCAGCAGAGGGAGACGAGTTTCGGAGACCTTTTTTGGGTCCACTGTGGGGAGACCTGGGCTAACAGTAAGAAAAAGTGGGGCCGGGTCCAGGTCCACCAGGCAAGTGAGCTGGGTCAGGTTTGGTTCAGAACCAACTGCCTGGGGACCAGGGTTCCAATGTGATGTGTGCCCTGTCATCTCTCGGAGGTGATGTCACTTCCTGGGTCCCCTTCCATGGACTTCCTGCTCACACAGATGCCCTACTCCCCCCCATGGCTGCCTGGGCCACCCTTTTCGCCCTCCATGCCAGGCTCATCTCACAGCACTGAGAGCAGCACAGCCTCCCAGAGACCTTGGATAGTGCCATGAAGCCAGGGCCAAGCTGGAGACCCAGGTCTCTGGCTGCTAACCTGACTCGTCCTCCCTGCCAGGGAGCAGGCCCTGCAGCACCAGCAACTTCAGGCTCCCGTCTCCAATGGGCCCAGAGAAGCTCCAGAGTGTGGAGCCTCTCCCTGGGGTGGTCCTGGGGAGTGGGCCACTCCTCTCTGCTGCCCTTGGAAGGGAGGTTGGTGTCAGGCTCACAGCACTTGGAGGGTCCCACCCGGGGGAGGGCACCTGCACATGGCTCACCCAGGCCTGGCCAGCCCTGCTGGGGGCTGAGACATCTCCCACCCGGTGTGCCTGTTCTCCCTCGAGGTGGAATCCACCCAAACTCAGCCCTGCTCCTCTCTGGCTGTGCCCTACAGGGCCTTGTCGGCACAGTCAAGGTGCCAAGGCCACAAACAGTGTACACGTGCTGGCGATAAACATCTCAGGGACCCCCAAGCCCTGCCTGCTCACACACCTGCCCAACTGCCTGGAGTTGTATGGACTTGGGGCTGGGTTCTGATTGGGACGAGGCCACCCAAGGCATGGGGTGTCCACTCCAACAGTGACTGATGCCAGCGAGGCCTCTTCTGTCTCCTTCCCTGTCCTCACTGGCTGAGTCTCCCTTTCTCTTTCTGTATGTCCCTCTGATGTTCTCTCTCCCCCTCTTGGTCTGTCCTCATCTCACTCTTGTGTGTGTCCCTGTCCTTCTCTGCTTCTCTGTCCCTGCCCCATTCCTTTGTGTCTGTCTCAGTTTCCCTCTGATCCCCAGTGTGCAGAGGACCAGAGGGAGGGAGGAGAAGATAGGGGACTGAGGTGATGGTGCACGGGTGCCTTGGAGAAGGAAACTCTATGGGGACTACACCTGAGTGGGGGGGGGGAAACAAACAGCGTTTTACAAGTGAAAACTGAAGTTAAAAAAAAAAGAAGAATATATATAATAAAAAAATACAATCACGCCTGCAGGTCCTCCCCCTGTCTTGGCTTTCCAGCAGTGGGGTGTGAACTGTCCACACTGGGCAGCTCCTGAAGCATCCTGGCCTATACCTGTCTCCCGCAGTGGGGCTGTTTTGATCCTGTCTTTCCTATAGGCAGCATCAAGTTGGGTTTGTTTTTGGTACAACCAGTCACTCTGTGTCTTTCTTTGGTGAGTTCAATTAATTTCCATAAAGGGTGATGACATGATGACTTTACTACAGTGCTTTTGTCTTCAGTCAAATCCAACCAGTAATGTGTGGTATCTGGAGCGGGTGGTGCGGGCTCCAGGTCACGCCTCCTTGGTCCTGTCAGTTTGGAGATGGTGTCGGTCCAGAGGCCCAGACATTAGCCAGGTGGCTGGGGTTCTGACCTGGGCACTGCCATAACCCTAAGTGTCCATGTCCTTGTTTCTGAGAGG
>NW_023601433.1:18921554-18948317 GCF_014898055.3 Talpa occidentalis
ATAAACATTTTGAGAATAAATCAGTCAGCTAATTCTGTTCATGACATCTTTATATCAACTCTTAATCGACTTGCTTCAGTGTATTTATCTGATACATTGTCTAGTCCACAAATCACTATACAACAGAATACAACTTAAATATATGAAGGAAAACTCCATTATGGAAGTTTGTAGATGGCTCACAGCTATTCCATGCAAACACAGTTTGGGGAACCTCCCCTCAGGAAACCACAGGAACAGGTCTTGGGCCCAAAGTCTCTACACGGTGGTGCCACAATATGCCTCCCGTGGGGCAGAAGTGTGCAGGCATGAGCCACAATCCATGGTCCTCCTTGGAACCCGGGTCCAGGTTAGTTATTTAGCTTGTGAAATAGGACTTGGGCCCTATTCCAAAATGTGCTAGGGGGATCAAAACCATGGCAATACACCCTGCATTTCCATTACATTGTGAGTGCTCCTGCATCAGGAAATAATCTCCTCTTTTCACCACCATAGAGGACACTTGATTTTCCTAGGGCTACAGGAATTAGAGTAATGTTTTACTACTCGTCTATTTCTTTCACTACCACTATTCCCTATTGGAATGGCATTAAGCCAAATCAGACTGGAAAGGAAAAAACAATGAAATAACTGCAGGGGACATAATTTGAGGAACATTTTCCAGGACATAATTTGAGGAAATTCAAGGACTTTCTATATTATTGATGCAGATGTTGGCTACATAGATCAACTGAGGAGCAAACATTTTCTTACCCATGACTTAGATGTGGTATAAACGGAATTAGAAATTTCCTCCACATCTGAGGTTTGGAAAGCTGATAGTATACCAGAGACTATAATTCAACTAAGAGCCCACATAGTAAGACCTCCATAACGGATCATGGTTTTTAGTAGTTATGTAAGCAAAATACCCAAAAGCAATAATTAATATACATATGTGTGTTACACTAGTTTATAACACTGCATAAATTTTTTGGAGTACAGCTTCACACCTATTAAAATGTGTAATTCCACACCACACACACCAACAGAGTTCTAATGAGCCTCCACTAACAGGCTTCCCTAACACATGCCCCCTCTCCAGGATCAGGTCCTCCTGCCAATTTGTGTCTGCACAAGCATCGACTTCTCTTCTTCTCTTCCGCACACGCATGTGTGTGTGTGTGTGTGTGTGTGTGTGTGTGCCCTCACCCCACTGAAAGGAGGACTCTGGTGAAGTTTTTCTTAGAGGTGACCCAAGAACCCCCATCTGTGACCCCAACACCTCTCCCAAGGAAAGTCTGAGAAACTGTCATCCAGGCAAACTGGATGGGATTATTGGGCATAAAATGGCATTAGCAAAAACAAATTTAAGTATGGCGTTTAGTTTATGTCAACATTGCTGCATTAGTGGTAAAAAAAAATCTGTACTCATGTAGGATGTTACAAAAGGGAAATGGTGTGGGATAAACAAGACCTGTACTGCCTTTGCAACTTTTTTGTAATTCGAACAGTATTCTTTAAATGTTATTTTTAAAAATACTCTCAATATTTAATAGGTTATAGATGGAAAGTTTTTTTTCTTTTCCAGTTTCCCAGGTATCACCGTCCAGGGAGTGGAGAGAAGGGTTCTGGGGAGAAAAGCTGGAAACCTCACACACAGGGCAGGCTCCGGAGTCTCCTCTCCCCTGAGCCCTGCTGCTCACACTCCTCACAGAGCATCTCACCCAGGACGCCGCCCTCCAGGACCCCCAACTCTGCCCACCTCAGCCCCCGCCATGTCCTGGCGGCTCCACCAGAATCCGGAACAGGCGGCAGCGCCCCCGTGTGGCCACAGGGCTGAGCACAGGAGCCCAGAGCCGCCCTTTCTCCTGCTCAGCCAGGCCCTCCCCAGGCTCCCTGGGCCCCCAGCGGCAGGACAGGGATCTGCACACAAGGGGCGCCCAAGTCCAGTGTCAGGTCAGAGTCCTCCAATTTTCTTAGTCCTATGGACAAAGGACAAAAGCAGGTTTCCAGGTCCTAATAGCTGATTCCCAGATTATGGGCTGATCCCCAAATATAGAGGTTCCTTCGGCCTCGGGTGGATCCTTGGACTCCAGAGTCTCTGTACTTTGTTTCTGCTTCTGCTTCCAGGGGTGAAAGCGCCTCCTCCTGGGAATTAACATTCAATTCTACCCAGGAGCCCAGGTCCTCGCCCAAGAAAGGAAAAGGTTCCAGGATAATGCCAAGACCCGTGGGCCGACCACCCATCCACGTCTTAGAGCAGGGGGAGCAAGAGTGATCAGAGCCGGGAGAGACCCCGGGAGCTGGTGGTGGTATGTGGTGGATCATTGGTGGAAGGGCCACACAAAGAGGAACAATAACTATAGAAAGATGACCCACGCTGTCAGAAAATAAATAAATAAATATACATCTTTTTAAAAATTCTCCATCTCTGAATCAGGGGAGGTGGAGGAGAGCCCCCAGGGCATGGCTAGGAAGGTTGAGGCTCCTGGAAATGGAGCAGAGGATGAAAATGGGGACTAGAGGATGGGCCCAAAGGAGTGGTGGGGCACCAGGAAGGGTGGGGCCAGGAAGGGGCAGCATCGGGGACACTGCGAGGGGAAGGTCTGTGTGGGTGACACGGCTCAGGCTGGGGCTGGGAGAGTCTCTGTCTCCCCTGGTGCGACTGCAGAGGGGCTGGTGCTGTAACTGACCAGGGAATCACTTACGTTCTGGGCCTTTCCTATCCATACAGGGCTGGTGTGACTCAAACACGCACACTCAGGCTGATGAAGGAGAGAGAGGAGGAGAGGACAGATGGTTAGGAGGAGGCCCCCATTTCCTGAGCCACAACATCCTCCTCAACTCCCCAATGCTGGGTGGTGGGGAGATTCCTGGAATCAAGAGGAGGTGATTCAGGGAATCAAGAGGAGAAAGGCCTGCGCTGCTCTGGAGGGTCAGCCCTGGGGGCTGATTCTGGGCTCCAGGGCCCCACTCCCTACAGGCAGGTCAGAGTCAGCCCTGCTGCTCACAGTTCCAGGCTGCTGAGAGCCCCTCTGTGCCGTGACCCTGCAGACACCGCTCTGGGGATAGTATAAAGAAACAAAACAGCAAAATTAAATGGGAATCTAAAAACGGTAGAACTGATTTTAAAAATCACATATTTTGAATGACACTTCAGGGATGTGGATGCCTATCTCTGACAGCTCATTGCAATCAGGGCTTTGACTGTCACGTGAGCTACTCTGGCCTCCACTGTTTCTTGTGAGAAAACAGCCACTGATCACTTTATTGCCTGAATATCTTACTGGTTTATACCAAATCTCTTCCTACTTTGCTTCTAAAACAAAGATCCGGCATCTCCACAGTCTCTGAAGGGCAGGCGGCAGGAGGGGCCTCACTCAGAGGCTCCAGCTCTGGGTCCCATGAGGCTGGGATGGGGACGAGATGTTGGCGGATCTGAACGGCCATGATCAGCATGGAAGGACCTGCCTCAGAGCTCATGCATGTGGATCCTGGAGAAAACCGTCAGGTCCTTGTCCTGTGGGCGAACCCTTAGCTGAGTGTCCACCGTGTGAAGGGAGTCACCCCAGAGAGGGACCAGGAGGGGAGCCCGGGTGGGAAGTCTCAGCCCCTGTGAGCCTGACTCTGTGACGTGGCGAGTCCCTTCTGCTTCATTCTCCTCACGAGAAAGAGCCAGCGAGTCAGACACTCCCGGGGGGCACTGTCTCCCCTCCTGTGTATCCCAGAATTGGAGGAAAATTGAAAACCAACACAGTAGACCTTCTGGACACTCATTATTTCTATTCTGTCCACATAAAAAATAAGCTGCCTCCCACCCAAGGCCCCTAAAAGTCTCTCCCATCGCAGGAGCAGCGTGACATCAGCATCTCGCGCGTGACTCAGGACCACGCAGAGGAGGCGCCTTGAGAACATCTGTGCAGTCAAATTGTCTGTGCTCAGCTCCTCGTGGGCTACAGCAGTTTTCCCATAAGCCCTCGATGAAGATACAGTGGAGAACAGACACAGGGCTACTTGTAGACCCATTTTTTAATGTTTTAAAAGCAAATTTATTGAGATATAACTTTTGGTCATTGAGTCATTTGTTGAAGGCTCACCTGTCATGTCCTTTTGGTAAGCGCAGAGCAGGACAATCATCCCATACTCTACCTTGAGAACATCTCCATCACCACAACAACCTTGTTTCCTGGGTCTGGGCCCATGGGGCACCACCCCCTCTTTCCCCTCCCCAGCCCTGTGCAGCCAGAGCCCACTCTCTGCCTCTGGGGATGGGCCAGGGAACTTCTCTCTAAACACATCCCAGGCGACTCCGCTGACACAGACCTGCAGTGGACATTTGGGGTACCCTAACCCAATGCATGCTGGTGCCCAGGAACATACTCCACAGGGCGTTAAGGTCACAGAGAACCACATGACCCCACCCTCGAGGCCCTGCAGCCTGGGGTGTGTGAGGAGAGAAGGGCTGCAGTAGCTGCCTCAGAGGGGGCCAAGGGCAGAGCCAGGGAGGTTCCTTCCTCAGCAGGAAGGGACGTGGGAGCTGGGTCTTGAAAGCCAGATGTGGGCACAGGAACAGAAGTGGCTCAGGGAGCTGATGAAAGGCCAGCTACTTGACCTCAGCAGTTACTTTCGCTGTGTGACCTTGGAGATCCCTCCCCAGCACTCTGTGAACTGGGAAGTGATACTGACCTGACACCCCTCCCCCACACCCTCTCAGAAACAAGGACATGGACACTTAGGGGTTATGGCAGTGCCCAGGTCAGAACCCCAGCCACCTGGCTAATGTCTGGGCCTCTGGACCGACACCATCCTCCAAACTGACCAGGGGACCAAGGAGGCGGTGACCCTGGAGCCCGCACCACCCGCTCCAGATACCACACATTACTTGGTTGGATTTGACTGAAGACAAAAGCACTGTAGTAAGTCATCATGTCATCACCCTTTATGGAAATTAATTGAACTCACCAAAGAATAAGACACAGAGTGACTGGTTGTACCAAAAACAAAACCCAACTTGATGCTGCCTCCAGGAGACAGGATCAAAACAGCCCACTGCGGGAGACAGGTATAGGCCAGGATGCTTCAGGAGCTGCCCAGTGTGGACAGTTCACACCCCACTGCTGGAGAAGCCAAGACAGGGGGAGGATCCTGCAGGCGTGATTGTATTTTTTTATATATATATTCTTCTTTTTTTTTTTAACTTCAGTTTTCACTTGTAAACGCTGTTTGTTTCCCCCCCCCACTCAGGTGTAGTCCCCATAGAGTTTCCTTCTCCAAGGCACCCGTGCACCATCACCTCAGTCCCCTATCTTCTCCCTCCCTCCCTCTGGTCCTCTGCACACTGGGGATCAGAGGGAAACTGAGACAGACACAAAGGAATGGGGCAGGGACAGAGAAGCAGAGAAGGACAGGGACACACACAGAGAGTGAGATGAGGACAGACCAAGAGGGGGAGAGAGAACATCAGAGGGACATACAGAAAGAGAAAGGGAGACTCAGCCAGTGAGGACAGGGAAGGGAGACAGAAGAGGCCTCGCTGGCATCAGTCACTGTTGGAGTGGACACCCCATGCCTTGGGTGGCCTCGTCCCAATCAGAACCCAGCCCCAAGTCCATACAACCTACAGGCAGTTGGGCAGGTGTGTGAGCAGGCAGGGCTTGGGGGTCCCTGAGATGTTTATCGCCAGCACGTGTACACTGTTTTGGCCTTGGCACCTTGACTGTGCCGACAAGGCCCTGTAGGGCACAGCCAGAGAGGAGCAGGGCTGAGTTTGGGTGGATTCCACCTCGAGGGAGAACAGGCACACCGGGTGGGAGATGTCTCAGCCCCCAGCAGGGCTGGCCAGGCCTGGGTGAGCCATGTGCAGGTGCCCTCCCCCGGGTGGGACCCTCCAAGTGCTGTGAGCCTGACACCAGCCTCCCTTCCAAGGGCAGCAGAGAGGAGTGGCCCACTCCCCAGGACCACCCCAGGGAGAGGCTCCACACTCTGGAGCTCCTCTGGGCCCATTGGAGACGGAGCCTGAAGTTGCTGGAGCTGCAGGGCCTCCTCCCTGGCAGGGAGGACGAGTCAGGTTAGCAGCCAGAGACCTGGGTCTCCAGCTTGGCCCTGGCTTCATGGCACTATCCAAGGTCTCTGGGAGGCTGTGCTGCTCTCAGTGCTGTGAGATGAGCCTGGCATGGAGGGCGAAAAGGGTGGCCCAGGCAGCCATGGGGGGGAGTAGGGCATCTGTGTGAGCAGGAAGTCCATGGAAGGGGACCCAGGAAGTGACATCACCTCCGAGAGATGACAGGGCACACATCACCTTGGAACCCTGGTCCCCAGGCAGTTGGTTCTGAACCAAACCTGACCCAGCTCACTTGCCTGGTGGACCTGGACCCGGCCCCACTTTTTCTTACTGTTAGCCCAGGTCTCCCCACAGTGGACCCAAAAAAGGTCTCCGAAACTCGTCTCCCTCTGCTGCAAGGCATGAGGAGCCTGTCCGTATGTCTCAGGCCAACACCAGCACTGCCCCTGAGGTAACTAGGGGGGCCCTGGGACAGGTCAGGCCAAGCCAGGGCTCTGATGCCCCCACCCCTCCCTTCCCCCTGTGAGTGTGGGTGTGCGAGCTGTGAGGGTGAGTGTGTGCGTTTCAAGGAAGGAGGGTCTGGCGAACCCAGGAGGCGGGTCATGTCTCCACCACAACCAGCCTGGCTTGTGGTTGGACCCAGAGAGTCATGGCTGCTCCCTCTTGCCCCAGCTGGTTGCCACCCAGCAGGTATGTCTGTTTGCTCCCAGAAGGTGCTCTCTGTTCAGGAAGGTGAAGAGGCCCAAAGAGTGCATTCCCCCGAATGTCCTCCCACAGCCCAGTGTGGGATCTGTCACTTCCAGGTTGAAGTGCACCCACAACTTTGAGATTGGGGCACATGTCCAAAGGAACTGGCTGGAGTACAAAAACCCTTGGAGTTGCTGTCCAAGGGTGAGCGGCCCAGGCTGGTGCATGGGCCGACTGGATGGGTAGGGTCAGGTGCCCCTTGGAGGAGACCACACGGGCTAGATTTGGACCACGAGCAGTATGACATGGCATCTGTAGCTGACAAATTTGGGGAACAGAATCCCAAGGGCCCCTATTTTAGGCTGGTCTCTGCTCAGGGCTCTAGCATGTGGTCTGTTTGAAAAGGCAAATGGCAATCTGGCATGTGGCTGATGGCCTGTCCTCTTGCATATCAAGTGCCTTCTCAAGGAGTACAGCCGGGCTCCCCTGCAGCCCATGGGACAGGCCACAAGCCCAGAGAATTTGCTGATTGGAGAGAACAGACACCAGGGTGTCTCTGCTTGTGCTACAGGATCCCTGCAGGGGCTGGTTCCCCAGGCAGGGCTGCTGTTGCCTTCGCACCCCACTTGAACCTGCAGGATGTTGGCCAGAGGTGGCTTCCTCCCACAGGTGTGGTTTGAGCTCAGGACGCTCTTGCATAGGCTGCATTCTCCTGGCCAGGGCCTGGCTGTTCCAGCGGGGGAGGTGTGAGCTCAGCACTTTCCCCATGGGGTGCAGCGTCCTAGTCATTGTCTGGTTCCTCCTGTGGCACTCCTCTTATCTCAGAATCCTCAAAGAAGTCTTCGGAATCCTGCTCCAGTCTTAGCTTCCCCTGAAGGGGTGCATGTGAACTGCCCACACTGGGTAGCTCCTGAAGCATCCTGGCCTATACCTGTCTCCCACAGTGGGGCTGGTCTAAACACAACACTGCCAGGATGCCCTGCTGGGGCCTGGCAAGAGCCTGGCTCCCTGCAAACAGGTGGTGTGTGCTTGTGCCCAGCAGGTTGTCCCACTGGTTGCAGGTCCTGGCCTGGTTTCCCTAGCAGGGCTCAGCAGCCTGGGGATCCTGCTGGAATCTGGGGAGTTTCCAGCTGACTCTGCAGGGGATTAGTGAGCTCAGAGTGCCCAGGAACACCTACAGCATACTGGGCATTTTCTGTCTGACCCAGAAGGCCTGCTGGCTCTCCTGTTCCTCTGGAACAACATATGCAGAGGGTGCTCACCTGATACCATTCCTCCGGGGTCCCATCCCCTGACCCCTGTCCTGCCTGTCCACCTCTGGTGCAGACTAAGCACCGCTGACCCCAAACCTTATCCACCTCTCTAGCCACATATCCTCGTTGAACTTCTACTCCCCTCCACCCACAGACACCTGACCCTCCTCTTGTAGTTCAAAATCTTTGTTTCCTAATTGATTTCAAGTTGTTTCATTTTATTTCCTCCAGGGTTTCTTGTTCATTATAGAAATACTAATAAAGTTTGTTTTGTATCACCCAATTTTTTCACTCCTTTAGCATCCAGTTCTGTCATAGTGCTGGCCTCCTTCTCGCTATGGCCTTGCAGAAGATCTACAACCCAGTGTAAACCCTTTACCCAAACCACTCACAGCCGAGGCCCCTCAGGCCCTGATTCCCTCACATGTCTGCTGCCTCTGTTCTGAATTCTACCTGGGCATTTTACAGAGAAGGAACCAAATAAATGGTGACTTTGGATCTTCCCAAGTATACAACAGAGGTAGTACACATGTTAGGTATAACACAAATTTGGTTTTTTGGGCCTCCCTGGTGTCCTAGGGGTGAAGCCTCAGTGCTGTCACCACTGAGGCCTGAATCTAGCCCAGCTCAGGGAGCTGACTCTCCAAGGGCTCAGAAGATTTTCCTGTCTCACCAGACGCTCCCCTTATATCAGATAAAACAGATTTCAAACTCAAAAAGGTAAAAAGAGACCCCAATGGTCACTACATTATGATCAAGGGGACAATACTTCAAGAAGAAATAACACTCATTAACATATATACACCAAACGAAGGAGCACCAAAATATATCAGACAACTATTGTCATCTCTGAAAACAGACATCAGAGAAAACACATACGTAGTGGGAGACTTCAACACACCACTATCAACAATGGATAGATCAATGAGACAAAAAATAAGTAAAGACACTAAAGCTCTAAATAAGGACCTAGAGCGCTTTGGCTTAACAGACATCTATAGAACACTAAACCCAAAAATAACAGTGTACACATTTTCCTCAAGCGCACATGGATCATTCTCCAGGATCGATCACATACTGGGACACAAGACAAACATCAACAGATACACCAACACCAAGATCGAAATCATACCAACCATCTTTTCTGACCACAAAGGCATCAAACTAGAAATAAACCATAAAAAGAAGGCAAGGAACTCTCCTATCTCTTGGAGATTGAAAACCACACTACTGAAAGACCACTGGACTAATGAGGCGATCAAAGAAGAAATTAAAAAATTCTTTGAATTGGGCCTCCCCAGTGGCACAGCGGTTAGCGCTGGGTTGTGAAGCTGCCCGCGGCCTCTGCGGTGCTGCTTTGATCCCCGGCTGCTCCCCCGACAGCGGAGGAGGGTCCCACATGGTGCACAGACCTCTCCTGCCGCCTGCTGCTCCCCTCAACAGTGTACTTCTGTCCTTCTACCTGCTCTGCTAACCGCTCTGGCTCTGGGGAATTCTCTCACCCTCCCACACTTCTGACTGTACCCAGTGCTTGTATAAATAAATAAATATAAAAATAAATCTTTAAAAAAATTCTTTGAATTGAATGACAATGAGGACACCAATTTCCTAAATATATGGGATGCAGCAAAAGCAGTCATAAGAGGAGAATATATAGCAATAGAGGCTCACATCAAGAAACAAGAAAGAACACAAAGAAACAACCTAATTTCGAAGCTCAAAGATCTAGAAAAAGAAAACCAAAAAAAAAAAAAAACCCAAAACCAGTAGAAGAAACGAAATAATAAAAACCAAAGCAGAAATAAATGAAATTGAAACTAAAAAAAATCCAAAAGATCAATGAAACCAAGAGCTGGTTCTTCGAAAATATCAATAAAATAGACAAACCCCTAGCCAGGCTCACAAAGGAAAAAAGGGAGAAAGCACAAATAAACAGTATCATAAATGAAAGAGGAAAATCACAACGGACACAGCAGAAATCAAAAGAATAATCAGTAACTACTATGAACAGTTATATGGAAACAAGTTCAACAATCTAGAAGAGATGGACAAATTCCTCCAACTCTACAATCACACAAAGCTAGATAAAGAAGTAGAACACCTAAACAGACCAATTACAAGCAGCAAAATTTAAATGATAATAAAAACCTCCCCAAAAAAAAAGCCCAGGACCTGATGGATTTACAAATGAATTCTACCAAACATTCAGAGACAAATTAGTGCCTATCCTTCACAAAATCTTCCAAAAAAATTGAGAAGGAAGGGACAATACCCAACACGTTCTATGAAGCCAACATTACAATATTACCAAAACCGAACAAGGACAAGACAAAAAAGGATCTGGGGGCACATTGGATAGACGGCACCAATGGTCAGATCAGATCCAATCAGGTAGCCCTGTCTGGAGACACCTGAATTCTCAGACTAAAAACACTATCAGTGATACCTCCTGTAGTTAGGTGTCTAGTCCTGGAAAGGCCTTGCTGGAAATCAGCATGCAACTCTATAGCAGGTGTTACATCTGCAGCATGTGTAGGAAGACCCCTCTTAACTTCCAGCTGCCCCCAGCACAGCAGCCAGGTGCAATGGGGCATGACCAGCTCCATAGCAGAAGGGGCTCCTTGCACCAGAGTGGTTTTGGGTACATGCCAGTCAGGTTTGAACCTGGCCAGTGCCATTTAATGGCAGCACAGCCTGCCTGCCTGGCTCTTCTGCAGAGCCCACTGTTGGCACAAGACCACACAACCTCAGGGTAGATAGGGTTTCACATGCTGGTAGGGGTTCTGTTTTAAAGAAGATGTGACATTGTAAAAAGAGCAGTCAGATTTTATCTCATGCAGGAGCCAATCAAATGTTGAAATGGTGTCAGTTTTGAAGATGCACCAATTCAGTATGAAAGGGGGATAACACAGAAGGAAGTATAAGCTGGGACAGTTTCTGGTTTCATGCGTTGATTGGGAGACTCCATTTGGACACTCATTTACTGAGACCTTCATTCATCAAAACCTTCATTCATTGCAGACCTTTGCATCTGATCTCTCCTTGGAAACACTGCTTGTCATTTGCTTCCGCCTCTAACTCTGCTCCCACATTGCCTGTTGACTGGTGTCCCTGGCCTATGTGTAGCATCTCTGGAAAAGCTGTAAATTGGTGCCTGGTCCTCTAACACCACTTGTGAAAAGAGCTGTCTCCTGTTGGCCTATGTTTGGCATCTTTAAAGAGTGTAACACCGATGCCTGATCTTCCACATCCCCGCCTGCTGACTGGCACTGCAGGCATGTGCAACACCACCTCTAATCAGCAGCTTCTGATCTTCCAGCACCACTGCTCACTGCCGCCCCTTCCTCCAGAATTCCTGACACAACCTCTTGGTGCAGTTGCATCTGACACTGTCCAGTCCAGCCTTCAGATTTCTGCCTCAGCACCTCCTATTAAAACAATGTGGCTGCTTGCACTGGGAGTGGCAAATAGTGAAAAGCTTGTGGTCTCTGCTGCTTTCAGAGCAGGCTACACATACTGGGATAGTGGAGTGGGAAATCACTGCTGCCACTCAGTCTCCGGGCACCTTTGCTTAGGCAGCAGGCTGCAGGAAAGCCTCTAGGGCCCCTCTGACTTTAGGGACCTTGCATCCCTGTTGCACTGTGACTACCACCAGCTGCCACCATGAGCCGGGTCCTGGTTCATCACTTATTGGTGTGCACTACCTCCAGGCTCTGATTGACAGGACAGGACCATCCTGCATAAGCAAGCTTTGGTTTGGACTACTAGACGCTGTGGACACTCTTTGGGGTAGGACAGCCTGCCATCCGTGGCCTTAGAAACTTTCCTTTTCCCCAATTCCCCCTCATTGCACCCTGAGCCTGACTTGTGTCTTGCAGATGTGAGCACATAGATGAGGACCCACAGACTGTGTCATCCCTCAGCTTTACATGGTTTCACATGGACACACAGTCTTGACTGTTCTGTGACCAGAGCTGCTTGGCCACACTGACTTGGAGGACTGAGGAAAGCTACACTCCCATTCTTGACTCATTATGGCAGTAAGCAATGATATTGTTTACGCTTCTAAGTTAGGGAGTGATTTGATTCACTAAGTAGATGTATACATCAAGTACCAGCTGTGTTAACTGAAAATCACATCCTGTTTGAAGCACCCTGACAGTGTATGCTTTAACTCAGAAGCACTTCCAAGAGCCAGATGTCTCTTCCACAGGGCTCCCGGTGACTCCTCTATGGCACTGCTCACCAGGGCTTCAATTTCAGGTTGAACCAAGTCTCTTCCAAGGCTGAATTAGGTCTTCAGGTCTTCTGAGCCCAGAAAGCTCCCAAGGGATTCCTGAGTCCTCTTAGTGGAGAGGTTCACCCCCCCTATTGGCACTAAAGAACTCAAGCCATTTTGGTGGCTAATAAATTATTATTGGTATTTGATTCACGAAGCCTTATCAGGTTTGCATCTGAAGGGCAAAAACTAAAACACAGAAAGTAAAAATTCTAGTCAGAATGCCTACCTCTGTGTAACACCATGATGCTCAGCAGGAACATGGAAATATCAGAATTGGGAGGGCCTGTTCCACAGTGTGAGCTGAGAAATCAGGGCAATGGTTCTTGATGAACCCCCAGCAGAGAACATTGGGAAAGGTTTCCTGATACAAACAGCTAAACTAACTCCTGACACAAGGTTAATTGAAGAGAAAAAAAAAATGGACATTCCCGACAGAAGTAGCACATTTTGGAAAAAGTTGAAAGAATATGTAGTTTAGTACAACTGAGTAAGTAGTTACTGAGAAGGTAAGATTGCTAGGAGAAATAGAATCATACTGAAAAACCCTTGATGTCAGGCTAAGACGCGGGGACTGCTTCTAAAGACAATAAGAGGGGCCTCCCCTTTGGTGCAATGGTTGAGCGATGGGTTGCGAAGCTGCCCACAGCCTCTTAAGTGCTGTTTCAATTCTTGGCCTAATTCTTTTCTAGGCATCTCTACCAACTTGGAAGGCACTCTGGGAAACTATCAAGAATTTACAGCAAACAAAAGTTCAATCGAATAAAATCATCTTCACAATTGCAGGAAAGAGGCCTTCCCTCACAGCACAAAGGATTAAATCTCAGCATTATGAAGCTGTTTGCAGCACAGAGTTAGATCCCTGGCCAGGGAGCTGCCCACATGGCACGACAGACCTCTCCTGTCTCGCCTGCTGCTCCCCTCAGCAGTGTATTTCACTCAATCTGCCTGTTCTGCTCCTGACTCTGTCCCTGGTGAATCCTCTCACCACCCACACCTTGGGCTTGTACCCCAGCTCTTGTATGCATAAATACATAAATCTTAAAAAATAAGAGAACGCTTTGTGCATAATTTTGACAAAAAATATCCATAAGGTACACATATCAAAAAGCAAGAAGCAACAAGTGTTGGTGGAGATATGGAGTCAAAAGAACACTTTTTCACTGTTGGTGTTGGTAGTCTGGTGTCGCTCCTATGGAAAACAGTATGGAGTTTTCTCAAAAGAATAAAAGTTGATCTGCCACGTGACCCAGCAATCCTACTCCTGGGTTTCTACTGCTGAAATACAAAAACACTAATTTGAAAGGAAACTTGCTCTCCCATGTTTATTGCTGCACTATTTACAATAACCAAGATGTGGGGACAACTTAAGTGCCCGATCAGATAAATGGATCAAGAATATGTGATGTGTATACACAATGGAATACTACTCAGCAATGAAAAAATATAAACTCATGCCATTTATAGCAACATGGATGGAACTAAAAGGCATTATGTGGAGTGAAATAAGTCACTAGAAAAAGACAATACCAGGTAGCATCACTTGTACGTGGACTATAGAGAAAGCAAATAAAGGAACCTCAAACTTTAAAGGTAATCCTTGCCCCTGATCACAGAACTGAGGTCCCCAAGGGGAAGAAGAATAGGGAGGGGTGAGAGAGACGCGGGAGAAAGCACAATGGCTATGGGGGCAGACTGCGGGTGTTTTTGCAGTGGGTGCACTTTGGTGACTGCATATAGGGCACAGAGACCTTACAAAATACTAACACTGGTGGAAACATATCTTACTCAATTACATTTTAAAAGATTATTTTTTATTGACTCCTTGAACAAAAATAACATATGGGGTAAGGGAGAAAGGATTTGAGTGGGAATTGCAGAAGGGGCCTAACCCAGAAGTAACATAAATCCCAAATAAATAATTAAACAGTACACCTCAAGCAACTTGAGAAATAAAACAAAGAATAACTAAAATAAAAGAAGGGAAATTATTTAAATTGGAGCAGAAATAAATGAAACACAAGTCAAAAGCCAAAAAAAATCCATGAACTAAGAGTTACTTCTTCAATAAACAACACTGATAAATCTTTAGCTAGGCTAACAATGGAAGCAAGAGAAAATTTATGAATAGAATTAGACAAAAATGGAAATTACTACAGCTAGCAGAGAAATACAAAGGTCATGAGAGCACTGTGACTGACTATGCTAGCAAATTAAATATATTTTTTTTCTTTTTTTTTAAAGACTTATTTATTTATGCTGATAAGAACTGGGGTACTGGCCAGAGACTGGGAGGGTGAGAGGATTCACCAGAGACAGAGTGGGGAGCAGAACAAGCAGACTGACGAAATATACCACTGAGGGGAGCAGCAGTCGAGACAGGAGAGGTCTGCCGTGTCATGTGGGTAGCTCCGAGGCGGCAGGGATCAAACAGGCACTGCAGAAGCTGCGGACAGCTTCACAGCGCTGTGCTCAACTGCCTGCACCACAATAGAGGCCCTGTATAGATCTTTCACCTCTTTTATTAGGTTCATTCCCAAGTATTTATTTTTTTTTGTTTCAATTACATAAGGGATGGTTTTCTTGATTTATTCTTCTGCAGATTGATTGTGTATAGTAAGGCTACTGATTTTTGTGTGTTGATTTGGAATATTGCCACTTTACTGAACTGTTTGATTATTTTGAGTAGTTTTTCTGTGGAGTTTTTAGGGTTCTCAGTGTATATTATCGTATTATCTGCAAATTGTGATAGTTTTACTTCTTTCCCCATCTGCATTCCTTGTATGTTTAGACATAGGTATTAACACTGATTTGGACTGTGAGGCACTTCTAAAATAAGCCAACAGATTAAAACACAGCAAAAAAACTCAATGTGACTGATGATGTAAACCTTTATGACATCACACGTGACATTTGTCATTTGAAGTACTTTGAAATATTGCTTAAAACAAAGTTTCCTTAGTCAAACTGAATCTATTTCCTGATAGAGAGTGAGAAAATGTTCCCATGTAAAAAGACAAGGGAACATTCAAAATGTACTGTTCTTTAGAATGTTCTTGTTTTAGGACTGCTTTGGGTCAGTCAACAGCATTCTTCCCATAAGCAAAACTGTGTCAGGACCTCAAGACACAGGAGGAAATTCCATTCTAGCATGAAATTCTGAAAACATGTTAGTATGATTTATGTGCAGTTGACACTGTGAAGGGAGGAGAGGATGTGATTCAAGAAGAAATGTGCAGCACCTGCCTGCAAGGTGGTCAGAAGTGACATGTGGGTTGGAGGAAAGCAAGGTCAGAGAGCTGGTAGGGCAGACTGGGGATTCTGCAAAAACAAGAGCAGATGCCTCAGGTGGCAACAGGATGTGGCAGAAAGAAGGACACCCAAATATCCCAAAATAGATGACAGGATCAAGAAGATGTGGTGCATATACACAATGGAATATGACTCAGCAATCAAAAGAGATGAACACATGCAATTTGCAGCAACATGGATGAAGTTGGAAGGGATCATGCTCAGGCAAAATAAGCCAGAAAGAAAAAGAAAAATACCGGATGGTCTCACTCATAGCAGGAGTTTAGAAAACCTAAATTAGGGACCAGGAAAATATTAAATATAATAAAGTAAAAATCACAAACAACAGCATCTACAAGCCAGAGACACACTACACTGCGGGGGAGGAGGAAGTAGGATCGTCAAGGGGGTGGGAATTGTACGGGGACTATAACCAAGGTGAAAATGCATACATTGGCAAAAATGAAAAAGGAAGTAAAAATACATAAAATTAAAAACGAAAAAGAAGGACAGCTCACGTAGCAGGGCTGGACAGGGAGGGGAGGTTCGTGGGGCAGGTCTGAGGCCAGCGGGGCAGGGAAGCCTGTGCAAAGGGTTTGGGGAAAGTGTCAAGCCCAGCAGGGCCACGGGAAAGCGTGAGGCCAGCGAGCGAGCGGATGATCTGATTGATGCTCTCGCTCTTCCCTGGGTGTGGGGGAGGTTGAAGGAAGGGGAGGAACCAGTGCGGGGCCGCAGCCCTGGCCCGTGACATGCAGCAGCATCCCAGGCTGGTGGGGGCATCGTGGGTTCTCAGAGGCAAGAGGATGCGGAGCCTCCATGTGGTTTGCAGCCCCTGAGGCTGAGGCGGGTGTGGACACAGGCGGCCACAGAGCGCAGACTCCCCCGGGCGGCCGTGGAGGTTGGGGAGAAAGACGGGAACAGGCCTGCGAGTCCGCCCCCGACACGGGAGAGGCTGTGACCTGTCTCTTGCGGCAGCCGGGAGCAGCCGCGGTCTAAGGAGAGCAGCATGGCCTCTCCTGGCCGCTGCTGGGTCAGGTCCCCGGGGGGGGACCAAGGGAACCTGCCCTGGGCGTCCTGTCCCCCGAGAGGATGACACCCTCCGCCCTCCAGGCCTGGGACATGCGGCACTGGGGTCACCGAGCCCGACCCCTGAGCCCAGGCTCTGAGCCTCGGGCTCTGGCCGCGCCCAAGGCTGCTCAGGGGAGACCTGGTCCTCAGCGGATGCTGTGTGTGAGTGATCAGGGTTGGCCTGGCGGGGTGAACCTGCAGCCTGAGCAGCAGCGGACCCCATGCTCACGCGAACCCACCACTTCCCGAAGCCAGGGCGTTCCCCGCGGGGTGCAGGGCCACAGCGTCTGGACCTGGCCTTTGCAAACCTCTGCTCCCCGACCCCGAGTTCAAGCAAGAAGCAGATTTTTTTTTCAGTCTTTATTTTTAAAGATATATTTATACAATTACCGGGGTACAGGCCAGAGGTGTGAGGGTGAGAGGATTCACCAGAGACAGAGTGGGGAGCAGAACAGGCAGACTGATGAAATAGACTGATGAGGGGCGCAGGGCGGGAAAGGAGAGGTCTGCTCGCCTCCCTGGCGGGCCGGGAATCGAACCAGCGCTGCAGAGGTGCGGACAGCTCCACAGCGCTGCGCTCAACCCGCTGTGCCAACAGGAGCTGCAGCGCAGATATTTCAAGCCAGAAATCTCGGGGAGCTGAGCAGCTGCCCAGCCCCGCCCCGGCTGAGTCAGGTCAGGGGGTGTCCCCACAGCGCTGGGGGCGGGGCGGACACCCCCTCCAGGGCCCGCTTTACAGCCTCTGCCGCCCTGGGAGCCGCCCCGGCCTCCGGCCAGCGAGAACGCCGAGGGGCACACGCAGCTCGTGGGCCAAACGGGGGGACCATGTCCCAGAGAGTTTTCAGTGTCGGGGTGTGAAGAGCGGACTCTGTCGCATCTCATGCTCCCAACATGGTGTCGTTTATTGTGCCTGTGAATGTGTCGTGTCATGTGAGACGCATCAGGGCTTGAGGGGAATTGTGCGGAGAGACCCTAAAAGCCAAAACCAGGGACAGGTGCTCGCGACAGAGGACACGGCCTCGCCAGCGCCCCGCGGGCTTCTGGAACGGGGTGGAGTCCAGTCTCCAGGGAGTCTGTCCACACACCTCTTGGCGGTTGCTGTGCCGTGAAGGCTGAATGGCCCCCAGGGTGCCCTCTGCCTGGGGCGTGGCCTCTGCTCTGACGCCACAGAGAGCTCTGTGATGTCACCCGCGGAGCCTACTTAAGACCCCGCGCAGCCGGCGGCGGTGTAGGTAGAGCGAGGAGTGTTGGGATCGTGACGGTGGACTCGAAGGGAGAGAGAGGCATGTTGGTGGATTGGATTGCTTTTGCTTTGGTTATTTCTTATTCAGTTATTTATTTTAGCTCTTTCAGTTATTTTATTTTTAATTCTGTTTTTTTTATTTTCCTTTGTTTTATTATTTGCTTATTTTTTCCTTTATTATTTTATTTTTTTATTTGTTTTTATTTTTAAATTTTTTTATTGCCCCCATTTTCCCTGGTGTTGTTATTTTTGCGAGTGTTTTTATTTCCCCTTTGTTGTCTGTTTTTTTTTTTTTATTTTACTTGTTAGTTTGTAATTGTTTGTTCGTTTGTCTGTGTTCTTGTTATTTGGAGTTGTTAGTTTGTTATTGTTTTTTTCATATTTAAGTATTTATCTTTGTTAATTTTTTGGTTGTGTGTTTTTCATTTTTGAGTGCGTGCGTAGTTAGTATCAGTATCCTACTTAGGTTAGCATAGTTAGTGTTTCTGGTAGAGGTAAGTTAGCATCCTTACTGTTTTGGTAGAGGAGTCAGCGCGGGGAGCATTTAGTTAGTTTCGGGGATCCTTTTCACGTACTACTAGCTCTAGGCTAGTAGTGAACTTGTTAATCGGGTAGCGGAGCTAGTGCCGAGGGCTCTAGACAGCCAGGACCTGCGAGTGTAGGAGCGGGTCCACCCTCACTGCCTCGATGTGCATGTCTGCCCAGGGAATGGCCCTGAGACAGTATGTGATGCTCGGCAAGCTGCGGGAGGGCACCCACACCAAGGTCAAGCAGGCGCGGCACCTGCCAATGGGCACGAAAGTGGCCATAAAGGTCATCCCCAAGTCCGGCATGCCTCAGAGGTTCCTGGTCTGCGAGGTGGCCTGCATTAAAGTCCTTTGGCACCCGAACATTCTCCAGCTCTTCCAGGTGGTGGACACTGAGGATGAGGTGCTGCTGGTCCTGGAGCGCACTCGGGGGGGGACCTGCAGGACTACCTGTGCAGGTGTGGGCACCTGAGGGAGATGGAGGCGCGCCACATCTTCCAGCAGATCCTCGCTGCGCTCAGCCACTGCTAAGCCCGGGACGTGGTGCACTGGGACTAAGAAAATTGGAGGACACTGACCTGACACTGGACTTGGGCGCCCCTTGTGTGCAGATCCCTGTCCTGCCGCTGGGGGCCCAGGGAGCCTGGGGAGGGCCTGGCTGAGCAGGAGAAAGGGCGGCTCTGGGCTCCTGTGCTCAGCCCTGTGGCCACACGGGGGCGCTGCCGCCTGTTCCGGATTCTGGTGGAGCCTCCAGGACATGGCGGGGGCTGAGGTGGGCAGAGTTGGGGGTCCTGGAGCGCGGCATCCTGGGGTGAGATGCTCTGTGAGGAGTCTGAGCAGCAGGGCTCAGGGGAGAGGAGACTCCGGAGCCTGCCCTGTGTGTGAGGTTTCCAGCTTTTCTCCCCAGAACCCTTCTCTCCACTCCCTGGACGGTGATACCTGGGAAACTGGAAAAGAAAAAAAAAACTTTCCATCTATAACCTATTAAATATTGAGAGTATTTTTAAAAATAACATTTAAAGAATACTGTTCGAATTACAAAAAAGTTGTGAAGGCAGTACAGGTCTTGTTTATCCCACACCATTTCCCTTTTGTTAACATCCTACATGGGTACAGATTTTTTTTTACCACTAATGCAGAAATGTTGACATAATAACTAAACGCCATACTTTAATTTGTTTTTGCTAATGCCATTTTATGCCCAATAATCCCAACCAGTTTGCCTGGATGACAGTTTCTCAGACTTTCCTTGTTTCCTTGGGAGAGGTGTTGGGGTCACAGATGGGGGTTCTTGGGTCACCTCTAAGAAAAACTTCACCAGAGTCCTCCTTTCACTGGGGTGAGGGCACACACACACACACACACATGCGCGCGTGCGGAAGAAGAGAAGTCGATGCTTGTGCAGACACAAATTGGCAGGAGGACCTGATCCTGGAGAGGGGGCATGTGTTAGGGGAAGCCTGTTAGTGGAGGCTCATTAGAACTCTGTTGGTGTGTGTGGTGTGGAATTACACATTTTAATAGGTGTGAAGCTGTACTCCAAAATTTATGCAGTGTTATAAACTAGTGTAACACACATATGTATATTAATTATTGCTTTTGGGTATTTTGCTTACATAACTGCTAAAAACCATGATCCATTATGGAGGTCTTACTATGTGGGCCTCTTAGTTGAATTATAGTCTCTGGTATACTATCAGCTTTCCAATCCTCAGATGTGGAGGAAATTTCTAATTCCGTTTATACCACATCTAAGTCATGGGTAAGAAAATGCTTGCTCCTCAGTTGATCTATGTAGCCAACATCTGCATCAATAATATAGAAAGTCCTTGAATTTCCTCAAATTATGTCCTGGAAAATGTTCCTCAAATTATGTCCCCTGCAGTTATTTCATTGTTTTCCTTTCCTTTCCAGTCTGATTTGGCTTAATGCCATTCCAATAGGGAATAGTGGTAGTGAAAGAAATAGACGAAATAGTAAAATATTACTCCTTAATTCCTGTAGCCCTAGGAAAATCAAGTGTCCTCTATGGTGGTGAAAAGAGGAGATTATTTCCTGATGCAGGAGCACTCACAATGTAATGGAAATGCAGGGTTGTATTGCCATGGTTTTGATCCCCAGCACATTTTGGAATAGGGCCCAAGTCCTATTTCACAAGCCTAAATAACTAACCTGGACCCGGGTTCCAAGGAGGACCATGGATTTGTGGCTCATGCCTGCACACTTCTCTGCCCCACGTGAGGCATATTTTGGCACCACCCGTGTAGAGACTTTGGCCCAAGACCTGTTTCCTGTGGTTTCCTGAGGGGAGGTTCCCCAAACTGTGTTTGCGTGGAATAGCTGTGAGCCATCTACAAACTTCCATAATGGAGTTTTCCTTCATATATTTAAGTTGTATTCTGTTGTATAGTGATTTGTGGACTAGACAATGTATCAGAAATACACTGAAGCAAGTCGATTAAGTGTTGATAAATGAATGTAATGTAACAGAATTAGCTGATTGATTTATTCTCAAAATGTTTATAATTCAGTTAGTTTATGCTTTAGTTAGAGTGACCATGTTTTATCCCTTCATCATATTGCTCTCTACTATTCTCAAATAGTTTTTCATTAAAGTCTTTTCTCCTTGATCTGCTTTGCAGACTTTCCAAACAAAGACTGCCACCTTTTTCCAATGTATTTTTTTTAAGCATAGAAGAACTGGGGTGTAGCCCAGAGGTGCAGTGGTTGAGAGGATTCACCAGAGAGATTGGGGAGCAGAACAGGCAGATGTACTGAAATACATTGCTCAAGGGAGCAGCAGGCATGACAGGAGAAGGCTGCTGTACCCTATGTGGCTTAGCTCCCTCGTGGGGAATTGAACTCAGGCCACAGCAGTGACAGAGCTGAGACTCCCTAAGCCACCAGCGAGGCCCCTTTCCCAATAAATTCTCACTGCAGTATTGGCCATATAGAATTTAATATAAATTAATGTGTCTTTACTGATCAAAGAATCATGTCACAGGCAACTTTTAGATTTAAATTAATTGGTAAGCATGTGTAAGGACTATATACTACATGGTTGATATGAACAGTTTTTCTGGTTTTTAAGTGACTCTGAAAATGAAGAGTCTTTTTGGTAAATGTCAAAGTAAAAAACTAATATGAAAATATTTAAACCTTTCATTCTTATCATAACAAAATGGAAAATAACAAATGGCAGGGTTTCACATTATAGTCCTGAAGGATAATGCTTTTCAGATCCCTTTTATCCATTTCTTTTAATAAAGAGACCTTCATTAACTTTTACGTTATAAGTTTTCATACGGAATCAGATTGCAATGAAATAACAGTCTAAAGAAAACACTATGTTTGAAATAGATGTAGGTCATTCTGTGCCCATAAATTTTTAAGTAGTTGATGGAAAATTGGTCTAAGTAAGAGATTTTCGTTTATTTTCAAATTAGGCTATAGTTTTGGATCTGTGGGCAAACCATTTACTCTCCCTGGTATTATCTTTCTTCTAACTAATCTGTGAGTCATAGTCTCTTCTGGTACCATCAATATTATTGCAAATAGCAAGATTTAATCCGGAGGGGTTTTTAGTAGCTGAGTAGTATTCGTGTGTTGTGTGCCATATCTTCATAACCAACTCATCTGTTGTTGGACCCTTAGGTTGCTTCCATCACTTTGGTATTGAAAATACCATTACAGTGAACATAGGAGTGCACATATCCCTTCATATTAGTGTTTTTGTATACTTCAGAGAGATATCTAAGAATGGGATTGCTGGATCATAAGGTAGAACTATTGTTAGTATTTTCAGAAATATCTGTTCTAATTTTCTAGGAAAGGAAACAGTCTACATTTCCACCAACAGTGGAGTAAAGACATGGATAGAAGTTCTCAAATCACAAAATACACAGAAAAACAAAAATGACAGAGTTCCTTAATCAGCCTTGGAGATGACTTTTGTCAATCGGATTACATTGTCAAAGGAAACAAAAGCCAATATAAACAAATGGGACAATATTAAACTAAAAAGTTTCTATAGAGTGAAAGAAACCACCATTAAAAAACTAATGATTTGGAGAAAATACTTACATATGTCAGACAAGGGCTTAATATAGAAATTTTATAAGAACTCATTAAACTCGTCAACAAAAGAACAAATATCCCCATTAAAAAGTGGACAGAGATGTTGCAGAGCGACTTGTCCACAGGACAGAGATGGCAGCAGGCCCATGAACACGTGTTCCTCCTCTCCTATTAAGAAAGCAAATCAGAAGCAAAATGAGCGATCATCTCCTATCTGTTAGAGGGTTATTATCAAATAGACAAGAAAACAAGTGATGGTAAAGTTGTGGAGAGGCAAAATCTTTGTATAGATTGTTGTTACGGATTTAAATTGTTGCAATCATGGAAATAGTGTGGCAATACCTCAAGAAATTTAAGAAAATAATATCACATGACCCAGCTAGCTGACTTCTCTTTAGTTGTCAAGCTTTACCACAAAATATACAAATTTAAATTCAAAGAGATATATGGAATACCATGTTCATCATAACATTATCATAACACTCAAGACAGAGAAACAAACTTAGAGCCCCCTGGTAGATGATAAAATAAAAAAAAATGTGATATATATATATATATATATATATATACACACACACACACACACACACACGCACACACACAGTGGGAGACTACTCAGCTATAAGAAGATGAAATCCTGCCCTTTGAAACAACATGGATTGACCTAGAGTATATATATTTTGCTATCTAAAATAAGTCAGAGGATACTAAAAAGCACCATACGATTTTGTTACAGGGCAGGGAGAGGGGCAGCCCAGACACCACAAACCTACCTGCTCTAAATAGGTTCTGCCATGCGCTGCATCAACACAAAACATATGAGACTTTACTGGGAAGGAACTTCAATACAATTAGGAAACAATACAGGAAAGGCAAAGACTACAGATTCTTTTTTAATATTTTATTTTATGTAATTCTTACATCATTTTTCATCTTTGCACAATGCATGCATTTTCATTTTTGTTATAATCCCAATACAATTGCACCCCCCCTTATTTTGAATCCAGTCCTTCCTCTCTCTGGCCCTCCCTCCCCACCCCCTCACCCCCATCCCCCCCCACCCCCCCCCCCCACCACACCCCACACCCTGCCGAATTGTTTCTCTATAGTTTCTAAATAAAGTACCCAAAGTTACCAGACCCTCGTGGGTAAAAGTCCATCCAAAAGGGATTGGCCCAGAATAAGGCCCCAAAGCCTGCCATAGGTCTAAAGCATCTTCCAGTGGGGACCCATAGAAGGATCAGAAACCACCAGACAATTCTGGAAGGAAAAGAGTAAATTATCAAAAGCAAGACAAAAACTGCCATTGCCACCTCCCCACGGTCTCTCGCCCACATCTGCATCATCCAGTCCACGACCTAAGGCAGGCATGGTTTCTTCATGCCTCTCTCTGCTCCACATGCCACCTCCGGGTCTCCTTCTGGTTCCATCCTGCTTCCTTCCTTCTTCAGTTTCCTCTGCAGCTTCTTCTCTCCCTGCTCAGCTCCACCCTCCCTTGGGTGGGGTGGAAACCTGGAACCACCCCCTTTCCTGGGGACCACCCTGTTACAATTTCACACCTATATAGATGATAAAGAAACAAAACAAATGAACAAACAAAACAAACCAAAAACAACATCTTTGTCTGTAAGAACCAAATATCCTTTGCCAGAGGGAAACAGGAAAAGGGGCTGAGGAATTTGGGTAAAGGAATTTGGGTAAAGGAGTTCTTGTATGGTGAAGAATAGAAACTTTTTATTCAAATGTTAATTTTAATGTACAGCAAAACCTATCACTATATAATGGTAGAAACCAGTGGAACTTCAGTAAAAATTAAAAGAAAATGAAGTGAAACACAAAGATGTTTATTAGAGCTCATGAAATTGGCGATAATTCCGAAACTCCATTTTTATATATATGTAAAGAAGTGAAAGCTATTCTGAGATATTTTGACTTGCTCTCTTATACGCAATCCTCATACTTTTCCTTTTTAAATTTTTTCTCTCTCAGCAGTTAATTTTTAAAAAACAATGGAATCAACTGATGGCATATGAAGGACATTTAAAGGTCTTAATTTCAGAGGACATTTATTCTGATTGCTGTGTGTTCTTTTTTTTTTTTTTTAAAGAGGCATGTATTTTTATTTTTATTTATTTGTTTGTTATACATGCACTGGTACAGTCAGAAGCGTGGGAGGGTGAAAGAATTCACCAGCCCAAAGCGGGAGCAGAGCAGGCAGAAGGACCGAAGTACACTGCTGGGGGAGCAGTGGGTGGCAGGAGAGGTCTGTGCGCCATGTGGGACCCTCCTCTGGTGGCCGGGGAGCTGCCGGAGATCGAACTGGCGCCGCAGAGGCCGCGGGCAGCTTCGCAACCCAGCGCTCAACCGCTGCGCCACCAGGGAGGCCCTGCTGTGTGTTCTTTACAGTTTTTGCTCTAATACGTGGAGTCAGATCTACAAGATGGATGAGGGTTGCTCAAGACCCATATTTTGATGCAAATTTTCTAAGTCATCCTAAATTCCAGCCACTTCAAAATTCATGGAGCAAACCCAAAGATGTAGAATCTTGGAGAAAAGGGAAATTATTTCCTTAGAACAAGGAAATGACACCCTCAGGCTAAATTCAACCTTGTAAATACAATGAAAAACCAGCCACCTTCATTTAATTGCCTTTGGCTATCTCCTTGCTGTAGTGCAGATTTTAGTAGTTGTAAAAGAAACTACAATAGGGCCTCCCTGGTGGCTCAGCGGTTGAGCGCTGGGTTGTGAAGCTGCCCGCGGCCTCTGCGACTCCGGTTCGACCCCCGGCTGCTCCCCGGCCACCCAGGAGTGTCCCACATGGCGCGCAGACCTCTCCTGCCGCCCGCTGCTCCCCTCAGCAGTGTACTTCGGTCCTTCTGCCTGTTCTGCTCCCCACTCTGGCTCTGCTGCTCCCCACTCTGGCTCTGGTGAATTCTCTCACCCTCCCGCGCTTCTGACTGTACCCAGTGCATTTTTAAACAAACAAACAAACAAACAAATAAATAAATAAAAACATGCCTCCATAAAAAAAAATAAAAAAACAAACAAAAAATAAACTACAATATATGATGAATAAAGTTTGAAATATTTATTCCTTGACGAGAGACAAATCTGTCAATCCTTGTTCTCCAGTCATGATTTGTAAACATTCAAGCGCAGCTTCTCTGGCATAGGGAAGGTGAAGAAAGAGATCTGAGCCTGTGTCCTTCCTTATAATGTCTCTGAATCTACAGAAAATAAGGGAACATTTTAGAGTTGAAAATCAATGAATTTATCTTTAATTGCCCAACCAATATTAGCTTGCTAATGCTGTCACCTCCCGGTGCCAAAGCGTGTCACCTTTTGGGAGCACAGTGACCCCGATTCCAAGGACAGCCTCCCGCAGCCTGAGGTTTCGGGGAATACCCCAAGGCCGGGTTATCCTGCGAAAGCAGGAAGTCCATAAGAGGGAACGGATGCCACCCTGGGCAAAAGGGTCACCTTTGCAGGTGTCTCTGAGCTGGTGGACGCCCAGAAGCACACCACCTCCGCAGGGCCAGGCTCCCTGTTAAAGGATGCCGCGAAGGGTAGACCCTCTGCGCTAGGCCCGGTGCTGGAGGACGCCTGGGGGACACCAGCACCTGTGGCCAGACCCAGCAGGAGGACACCAGGGAGCACAGCAGCACCTTGTGTCAGTCCTCCAGCTGGAGGACGCTGGGGAGCACAGCAGCACCACTGAGCAGGCCCCCAGCTGGAAGAGGGACCAGAAAAGCAGGGCCAACACAATCTGTCCAGCTCCCCAGCCCTGCAGCACCACCCTAAGACCTCCCCCAAGACGTGGCTGGTCTTCCAGTGCAGTGGCCCCTTCAGCAATCATCAGGGCCAGAGATAGGGTATTAGATATTATCCTAGAATTTTGTTGCTGCTGTTCAGCATTCGAATTGCAGAGCAACAAAGACTAAAAATAGCACCAAACCAGACAAAAGCCTCCCCACCCCCAAAGCACAACCACTCAGTGGCCATGGTGAACAGGAGTACACCAGGGAAGGTTGAGGCTCTGGAGAGGCTCAGGACTGGGTCCAGTCACAGGAGCCAGGAGGAGCGTGAGACCCACGGGACTGCAGCACAGAAATCTGGGCAAAACTGATGGTCCCTGGAGCAACAGATGTCCCTGGAGCAGAGCAGGTGAAGGGCCAGGAGGTCCAAGGATCAGGGGAAACACCTAGAGGGAAGCAGAGTGGGTGAGATGGTAGGGTGTGGAGGGGCTGGGGAGAGCTGAGCAGTACAGGGCCCAGAAGGGATATGAGGCTGTGTGG
>NW_023601433.1:18948417-18989792 GCF_014898055.3 Talpa occidentalis
GAAAACACAGGGAAATAGAAATTTATACACATAGTATTTTAGTTAGTTAGTATGCTAGTAAAGAGAGTGATGTTAGTATTGCTGTTGAGTTAAGTTACCATTGTCAGTATTTAGTGAGGTTTAGTGAATACTTGAGTGCTATCATACTAGTACATTTATTAATATCGTAGGAGAGTCAGTTGTCAGTGGAGTAGCGCAAGGCATGAGCACAGTCAGGGCTGGTGAGTTCTGACCCGAGGGGAAAAGTCAGCTGGCAGACTTCGGAATCAGCGTCCAGGGCTTCAACCGGGCACTGAGCACATGCTGCTGTCGCCCAGAACACAGGAACCCGTGGTCTACCTTGCCAGAGTACAAAGGCCCAAGGTGGATGTGGGAGCCTGGGCATCATGCCCTACCAAATGGTGACGGCACACTGCCCTTCAGGGCCCAGCCTCAGGGCGATCAGGGAGAGCGCGTCCTGGGTGGGAACGTCCTACCTCACGGTCCAGGGCGGGACCTCTGGCCAAAATGCTGGCACGGGACCCCTGGAGGCTCCGCCCCTGGAGAGCATCCAGCAGCACGCCTGGTAGCAGAAACGAGCAAGGGACTCCTGCCCTTCAGCGAGCCGTCACTCTGCCCCCAGGACCCAGCCATAACCAAAGGTATGGAGCGCCTGGGCTACCAGAGGCAGGAAATTCGGGAGGACATTGACGCTAACAAGTAGGATGAGGTCATGACCACCTATCTGATCCTCCGCTCCAGGAAGCAGGAGGGGGAGGAGGACTATGAGGAGGGGGGGATCGGCCAAGGCGCGTCACTTTCCAGGTGCCGAAGTGCGTTAACTTCCGGGAGCCTGGTGACCCGAGTTTTCAGGGAATACACCAAGCCAGTTATCCTGTGAAAGCACCCAGTGCAAAAGAGCGGAAAGGATGCCCACCCGCCCCCCTCCCGCAGCCTGAAGTTTTTGGGAATGCCCGAAGGCCAGGTATCCTGCGAAAGCTGGAAGTCCAAAAGAGGGAAAGGATGCCACCCCGGGCAACAGGGTCATCTCTGCCAGGTCCCTGAGCTGGAGGACACCCAGAAGCACACCAAAGCCACAGGGCCAGGCCCCCTACTAGAGGACACCCCAAAGGGCAGACCCTCCATGCTAGGCCCAGAGCTGGAGGACGCCTGGGGGGGACACCAGCACCTCTGTGGCCGGACCCCATCAGGAGGATGCCGGGGAGCACAGCAGCACCTCGGTGTCAGTCCTCCAGCTGGAGGACGCTGGAGCACGCGCAGCACCACTGAGATAGGCCCCCAGCTGGAGAGGGACCAGGAACGCAGGGCCAACACAATATGTCCAGCTCCCTAGCCCTGCAGCACCACCCTAAGACCTCCCCCAAGACGTGGCTGGCCTTCCAGTGCAGTGGCCCCTTCAGCAATCATCACGGCCGGAGATAGAGTATTCGAAATTATCCTGGAATTTTGTTGCTGCTGTGCAGCATTGGAACTGGAGAGCAACAAAGATTGAAAATAGCGCCATAGCTGGCAGAAGACACCCACCCCCAAAGCACTACCACTCAGTGGCCATGGGGAACAGGAGTACACCAGGGAAGGTTGAGGCTCTGGAGAGGCCCAGAGGCTGGGCCCAGTCAGAGGGGCCAGGAGCAGCATGAGACTCACAGGACTGCAGCACAGAAGTCTGGGCAGCACAGATGTCCCTGGAGCACAGACGTCCCTGGAGCAGAGCATGTGAAGGGCCAGGCGGGCAACAAAACTTGTGAAGCACCTGGAGGGGAGAAGAGTGGGTGAGGGGTATGGTGTGGAAGGGTTGGGGAGAGGTGAGCAGGTACAGGACCAGGCGAGGGTGTGGGGCTGTGTGGGCAGAGCCTCCAGTGGCCCCAGGGCCAGAGGCGGGGAACCCTGGACCTCTCTCGCCCATCTTAGGTTCTGCCCCCTTGGTAGGAGAGACCTGCTGCTCAACCTCGGGCACACGGATGGTGCAGAGGATGCAGGAGCTCTTTAAAAGGCTTGGCCCCAGGTGGTAAAACGTGCAGATTGCAAGTAGCAGATAGAGAGGCTCTCTAGCTCCCCTTAAGAAAGACTCGGGGACCAGTATATTAGAATCCAAACGGGACTCTCCAAGGTGGGCAGAGGTTATTCACAGAGCAGCCCTACTCCACCACAACCTGCTCAGCTGGAAAATCCGCACATCTTCCTGCTCCTCGAAGCCTAGGCTATGATCAATCTCAGTCCCCCAGTGAGCACAACTAGGTGTCCAGTGTCCCCTGGGCCGAAGCTGCAGCTTGTCATGGAGTACGTGCAGGAGGGATTTTGCAGCTTGGGATTCTTACACAGTGTCAGCCCAGCTGGAATTTCTCCTTTTAAAAATCCTCTCCAGATGGCCACCCACCCCTCCTCCTCCCTGGATTCAAACCCCACAGTGTGACATTAGCCAAATTGGGAAACATTAATATCACCCAACAGATGCACGCTTGGGACACCAGTCTCTGCCAATTAAATCACTGGGTACAGGAACGAAAAGCTACAGGGGCTATCTACCTTAAATTTGTGCTTTTTCATCATTGTTTAGATGGTGTTCAATTCTCTTCTAAAACTAAGGTTTAGCTAAGTCTGGTAAATGCAAGTGAGGTGAGGTATGTGTGTTTGAAAAAAGAAATGTATGGAGAGGGATATTCTGAGGGCCTTAAGATAATGTAAAGCAGGATGAGTAAAATGAAATGGCATAAGAAAGAAAGCAAAATAAAGTGTTGAATGTCTGAGAGGAGATTTTGGTGAGAATCTGTGTGTACTCAGGTGTCTCCCCCTCTTTCAACACATTCATGAGCTTGCTCATCTGACCAGCAAAGCCCCCTCTGATCGAAACTTTGTCAGCCGAAGCTGGGGCCAGTGCAACCAAACGTGGACAAGCTCTCCTTACTGCCATGGATGCTGCCCCTAGTAGGCCCAGTGATCATGATTAAGCTTTTCTTTGTTTCTACACCCCGTTTTTTCTGCTTTATCCATACAACGCTCTCTGAGATGAGCCTTCTCTCTCCCAGACCCGGGAAAGCCATTCCTGTTATGGACAGATGAGCAACAGGGCATTGCTCTAGGGATTCTGGACCAACCTGGGCCAGTCCAGCAAACAGTTGCTTATTTCTCTAAAAAAATGGATCCCACTGTAAGAGGATGGCAGCCCTGCCTGCGTGCACTTGTGGCAGCTGCTTGTCTCGCTAGACAGGCCTTAAAACCCACAGGGGCCAACCTGTAAACGTTAGTTCTCCACCTAGGCTCCAGGACCTGCTCATTCAACAGGCTCTCTCCCCTCCATCACCTTCTTGTCTGTTAGATTCTACTCTCTTTGTCAAAGACCCTCTTATCTCAACTCCCTCTGCCAATCCTCAACTCTCAATCATGCCAGGCCTCAAGGGTGTCCCACTCCCTAACGCAGATAACACCCACTTCTTACTATGGTGGACACCATCACCAGTCGGACAATGGACTCGCCTTTATCTCAAAGATTACTCCACAGGTCTCCTCCCTGGGCATCACATGGAAACTACACATTCCCTCCGGACCGCAATCCTCTGGTAAGATAGATCGGGTGAATGGTCTTAGCAGAGATCACCTAACCAAACTCTCCACGGAGCTGCGTAAATCCTGGGTAGAGCTGCTCACACAGGCTTTAGAGCACCTCCGATCCACTCCCTGTGGCCCCTTGTTCCTGAACCCGCCTTGAACGGATGTATGGCAGACCTCTTCTTACTAACCATGAACTCCCCGTCCAACCGACACATTGGCTGGATATTTTCATACTTCTCTTTGCTCAGACAGCTGCTCCAAGAATACACAGACTGTTGTCTGCCACAACCTGTGCTTCTGTCCCCTGATGCACCTGTCAACCTGCTGTGCCCTGGAGACCAGGTTCTTCTGAAAGCCATCTCTCCAAAACAACTTCTGCCAAAGTGGATGGGTCCACACATGATCATCCTGACAACACCAACAGCTGTCAAGGTCTTGGGCAACACGTCCTGGCATCAGCTGTCCAGGGTCAAACTGGTCCCTGTGGACAAGCAGTATGTATGCGAGCACATGGGCCCAACTCGGATACACATCACTGCGCCCCTGGTCCACATCCCACTCAGCCTATAAAGTAGAGGCCCTCTGATTCACCACCTTCCTCTGTATTTTTTTTTAAGATTTATTTATGCAAGCACTGGGTACAGTCAGAAGCACAGGAGGGTGAGAGAACTCACCAGAGACAAAGCGAAAAGCTGAACAGGCAGACTTGACGAAGCACATTGCTGAGGGGAGCAGTGGGCGGCAGGAGAGGTCTGCCCGCCTTGTGGGACCCTCGCCTTGAGGCCAGGAATTGAACCGGTGCTGTAGAAGCTGCGGGCAGCTTGGCAACCCAGCGCTCAACCGTCCACCTCTGCACCTCCTGGGAGGCTCCTCTCCTTCCTCTGTTTCTAATCCCATCTCTTCAAGCCACTTCCCTTTTTTCTGTCTATGCCTGGCAATTTCAGATCAACACAGCCTCGGGCAAAGTATTACCACTCATAGGGCCTCTTATCCTAATCTCCTAATTTTTTTTCTTTTTGCCCCATGCTTACTCTGTTTCATCCAACACCGGATCCAAGATCTGTCCCATACCACCTTTAACCAACTCCTTCTCCACCCATATCCTCGCGTCCCTGCAAAGACTATCTCATAACCAGCCCTGAGCCCCCACCCTGGTCTTCGCCGCTGTCCAGCAGAAAGTAGCCAAAGAAAGAACCATTGGCCCTTTTCAACAAAAGGCTGGTATGAAAGGTTGATGCAGGGACCAGGAAGGAGGAAGCCCACATACAAACAACAAGATGGTCCTGACACCAGTATCCCTGATTCCATCAAACCGAACTGAAGCCATAAGCAGGAGAAAACAATTCGGCTCCACGAAAAAAAAAAAAAAAATCTTTGTTCCCCCTAAACCTGTTTCCCCCCCCCGCCAACCCAGTTTTCCTGCCTAACCTCTCCTCACCCTATAAAATGACATCTCCCCCCACAACGGGCACGACTTCAGGGACCCCCCCCCTTCTTGGGACCCTGAAGCTCGCCCGGGGTGCAATGAATTTTCCCTTCCTTTGAGAAAGTTTAGCTTGGCTCCCCCTTTCTTTACTGAGCCAAACTGTTACAGGGCAACCCTGGTATAAAAAGGGTTGTCTGACTGTTTCCCGATTCTGGTGGAGTGTTTCGGATTCTGGTGGAGCTGCAAGGACACGGCCGGTTCTGAAATGGGAAGAGTTGGGGGTCCTGGAGGGCAGCATCCTGGTGGTGAGATGCTCTGTGAGGATTCAGAGAAGCAGGTCTCAGAAGAGAGGAGACTCGGGGGAATGCCCTGGGTGTGAGGTTTCCAGCTTTGCTCCCCAGAATCCCTCTCTCTAGCCTCTGGATAACAAAACCTGGGGAAACAGGAAAGTAGATTGTTTTTTCCTTTTACAACCTATTTAGTATTGAGGACATTAAAAAATATATACCATTTAATGAATACTGTTAAATTTACAGAAAAGTTGCAAAGATAGTACAGTTCTTATTTATCCCACACCATTTCCTCTTTAACATCTTACATGAATTTTTTTTGGTATTTTTTATTACAGCTAATGAAGCAATATTGACACAATTACCAAACTCCGTGCTTAATTTCATTAGTTTTTCCTAATGTACATTTTATGTTCCATAATCCAAATTGCCTCATTCAGTTACAGCCAGTTCTCTTTGATGTGCATCTTGCTGACTGTTTCTCTAACTTTGCTTGTTTTTATAGCATTGACATTGGTGAGGAGTGATATTTTGGAGAGGTGTTGGGGTCACAGTTGTAGTTCTTGGGTCACGTCTGAGAAAAGTTTCACCAGATTCCCCCTTTCACATACACAGTGAGTTTCCCCACAAGACAGAGACTTTTAGTCTCTGCCAAAGAGAAGTTTTATTATTTCTTTTTTTAAAAAAAGGGAAAGAGTCAGAACCCTGCTACCTCCTCCACCCACTGAGTAGGCACTCTCTGACCAACGGAAAGAAGGAAAAAAAAAAAAAACAGCAAGAACAAACTACAGATCAAGTGGGACACTGAGTAGAGAGGAACAATTTCAGGCACCGCACCCCACAAATGGGAACTGTGGAGAACGGTGATGAAATCACCACAGAGGTGATAGAGTGGCTCCGGGCGCCATCAGAGGAAGACTAGGACTCCACGGAGAACTACAAATAGCCTAAGGCCAGCCGAGAATCACTGGGAAAAAGCAAAGGTCAGCAAGGACAGGTCTCTGGTGCCCCCTCATGACCAGAACAAAATCACCAACTAACTGATTCCCTGTTGGAACTAAGTAAATACAGAGGGAGGGAACTGTAAGGGACAGTGCCCAGCAACACAGCATCAACACTCTGGTGAAGTTTTGGCCTACCAGTGCTAGTCTCAGTCTGGTGAACAGTTTCCGACACCCCTAGAGGAGCACTCCAAAGAGATGCTCGCCAACACCAATGGCACAACGTCTCAATGCATAGAACTAAATAGAAAGAAATCAACAGGGAGAAGAAAACATACACAGGGGACGCAAGGCTTCTCATTCAGGCTCAGTTGTCTGGAGCACCCAGAACAACTCAGATTTATGGAGACAGACCACCTCCTAGGTTAGTTACAAAACAGTGGATTATACTTTTGTTCCTTAGTATTCAGCATTATTCTGGCACACATGCACAGCCAAGGTTCTGTGGTATCAGATTATTCTGTTCTATCTTCTAATCTAGTTTCTCTCACAGGCCTGGTTTTGCTGACACAACATCCTGATCTGTGATCTGTAGGAGGGCCAATCTTCTGACCTGGGCTGATCCATCTTTTAGCCACGCCCAGTCTTTCAGCCATGATCGTGATAGTTTCCTTGCCTCAACACTTTATGCCATAGGGGTCTCCACATCTCCCCCCCTTTTAAAAAAAAAAAAAAGATTTATTTATTTATGCATTCAAGAACTGGGGTACAGGCCAGACGTGTGGGGGAATGAGACAATTCACCAGAGTGGAGAACAGAACAGGTGGACTAATGGAAATACACTGCTGAGGGGAGCAGCGGGGTGTCTGGAGAGGTCTGCTGTGCCATGTGGGTAACCCCCTGGGTGGAGATCAAACTCGTGTTCACTGGCATTGGACAGCTTCATAGGTTGCGTCTCAACCCCTTGCACCAGCAGGGAGGTCCCCTTTTTTTTTGTTTTGTTTTTTAGTGTAGCCTTGACAATGACTATGGCAGCAACATTCAGTTGTTTTCACTCCCACATGCTTCTTCCTTTACTTTTGTAGAAGAGGATTTAAAGTAACAGATATGCAAAAATAAGGATTAGTGCAATTAACATGAAGATAATTTCCAAAGCTTTTACATAGTTCAGTTTATTTAAATTGGCTAAACCCCATCATTAAATTTACAACATATTTCCCTCCTACTGCTGATATGCATTTAACAAATGTCCCCTGTGTATTTTGTTGCAAGTGTTGCATTTGCTCAGACATATTTACATTTCCTTGAAATTGTAGCTTAATATGTTTCCATGTAGCCTGAGTCTGATTATATACAAATGGAGTTACACAGATGGATGTACAGGTCCAGTCACAAGGCTAAGACAGTTGGGTCTGTACAGTTTTTAGCTGATCTCTTGACAATTTTACCGTCTGTTGTCCTTATAGTTTGTCTCTAAGGTCCGTGACATCAGAATAGGAGTTTGGTAGAACAGTGTCACAACAAAACACAACAGAGTTGGTGGTGTCTAGGGGGCTTGTTGATGTCCATCATGTCAGCGTACAGCAGCCTGAAGGGCATCGAGTCTTGATCTGAGGTTCCGGAGAACAGCACAGTCAGTGGGAAGGGTCCTCGTTTCTCCTGTCGGCCTACATAGGTGGCATCCCAGGTGCCAGCTAGATGGCTAATGGCTGGAGCTCTGGAATAAGATGGGTCCTTTTCTGCTGGAATCCAAAGTGGTCCTGTAGGTAATGAAACAGTAACATACCCTCTCCCCCATGTTCAGTGTTTTTTTTAAATATTTATTTATTTATGCATACAAGAGCTGGAATAACGGCCAGAGGTGTGGGTGTGTGTGTGTGAGAGAGAGGATTCACCAGAGACAGAGTGGGGAACAGAACATGCAGATTGACCGGAGTACACCACTGAGGGGAACAGTGGGTGAGTCAGGAGAGGTCTGCTGCACCATGTAGGAAGCTCCCTGGCCGACCGGGGGATCCAGCTCCTGCTGCGGTGGCTGCAGACAGCTTCATAGGTTGTGCCTTTAGCCCTTGCGCCTCCAGGAGGGACCCCATGTTCAGTGTTTTAAGGTCCCAGCCAAGTTGGCCCTTGCGATGGACAGTAATCTATGACCAGGGGCCTAGGGCTTGGTGTTGCTGTCATAAAATGCTGCTCCACTGCCCTGAGGAAGTAGGGATGAGATGTTGCTCAACAGTTGTTAGACCAAAGCAGTTGCAATTCAAGAATTTAAAAGTAAATAAAATGTTGTATATAAGTACCGATAGGCACATGTTTTCTTCTAGACACCCACTATTTTTTGTATTTTAAACCCCGATCTCAGGATTTTAGTATATGCTAGAGAATAACAATCAGCTGCCAGTGTTGTCCGTACGTGTCTAGTATGATAGTCCTTCATTCCTGGAAATTACTCAGTCCATGGGGGTGGGGGTGAGAAGATTCACCAGAGAGAGTGGGGAGCAGAACAGGAAGGTCTACTGAAATACACTGCTGAGGGGAGCAGCAGGCAAGGCAGAAGAGGTCTGCAGTGCCATGTGGGTAGCTCCCTGGCCAGCCGGGTATCAAACTCATGCTTCAGTGGCTGGCAATAATTCGATAATGCTGTCTTTAACACCCTGCGCCACCAGGGAGGTCCGGTTTAACTTTTCTAAAAACAAGTTTTCTCCACCTTGACCCAATTTTATACAATAGTACAGCAAAATATTTGCAATCTGAATATACTCTCAGACCAATTTACTTATTTTTGCATAAAATCACAAGGCAGAGTAACCAAACAGCAATTCCAGCTAACTTTGCTGGAATACTCCATATAAGATCAGAGTGAACTCTTGACATCTAGTCCGTGTAGGCTTCAGAAACAACGTTGGTTTCCACATGGAGTTTCCTATTCTCCAGGTTACCAGAACCTTTTTTTTTTTCCCCAGTTGTCGAGTCCTGCCAATGGAGGCAAGCTTCCTCACCCTCTTTGGATGTCTCTGGAACCCCACAAACAAAGCAGCAGGTTCTTTTTTCTTGCTTCAGGTCAAATTCAACTTTCACAAAGAATTCCTATAGAAGCCACAAAATGAAACATATCTATAAGAGCTGGGGTACATGCCAGAAGCGCAAGGGGTGAGAGGATTCACCAGAGACAGAGTGGGGAACAGAACAGTCAGACTGATGAAATACATTGCTGAGGGGAGCAGCAGAGAGACAGGAGAGGTCTGCTAAACCATATGGGAAGCTCCCTGGCCAGAGATCGAACTTGTGATGCATGACAGCGGATAGCTTCATAGGTTGTGTCTTATGCCCTTGCGCCACGAGGGAGTCCTGCATCTAATATCAACAAGAAGGTGTGACTTTATGTGTTTCTCTACAAGGGATCAAAATTTTCTGAAAGATCTCTAGAATTTTAGAAGATTCTTTCTAAACCTTTTGTTTAGAAACTTTACCACATTCATCTATATCTCTTGTCTTTGTTTATCAATTGACCCACGATCGATCGATTGATTGATCTACACATCCATCCCTCAATCATCAATCAGTCATCTATCTAGTGTTTTCTCTTTTCATTTTGTTTTCTTCTGTACATGCACAACAGCAGTTTTTATGTTGAATTTCCATTGGTTATGCTCAGTAATTACAATTTCATTTTATGTGTGTAATTAATTTGTATTATTGTCCTCAAAACTATGAGATTTTTCTTGGGCCTCCCCGGTGGCGCAGCGGTTGAGCGCTGGGTTTTGAAGCTGCCCGCGGCCTCTGTGGCACAGGTTCGATCCCCGGCTGCACCCCGGCCACTGGAGGAGGGTCCCACATGGTGCGCAGTCCTCTCCTGCTTCCCGCTGCTCCCCTCAGCAGTGTAATTCGGTCCTTCTGCCTGCTCTGCTCCCGGCTCTGGCTCTGGTGAATTATCTCACCCTCCCGCACTTCTGACTGTACCCAGTGCATGTATAAACAAAACAAAACAAACAAACAAACAAATAAATACATAAAACATGCCTCTATTAAAAAAATAATAATAAAAAGGCCAGGGGCGGAGCCTGGGGCTCATCAGCGCTGCTGGGCCAGGTGCGGACTCTTCCCTTTCCAGTGGTGCTGGCTTGCCAGGGGCTTTCCGCGCCGGCCTGTGTGCCTGCAGTTTTGGAAGAGGCCATGGTCGCCTCTTGTCCCTGGCTTACAGGGGGGGCCCTCCCTGACAGGGACCGAGGCCCTCCGACTAGGGCATCTGCAGGCGCACGGCCCCGACGCTGGGGCTGTGAGTGCGAGAGGAGGGTGCAGGCGTGCCCCAGGAGGATGATTTGGGCTTCTCCCAAGGGGAAGAGAGCCCAGTTCCCCCATGGGGGAGGAAAGTTCCGTACCCCCATGGGTGTAGAGGTGGCCCCAGCCCCGTGGGAGCTGAGGGTCCCCGAACCCCCTCACCAGCGCCCCCTAGCGGCTGCCCTAGGAAGTGCACCTGTGCGCAGCCAGAGTCGGGTGGGCGGGGTCAGGCTCCGGCCAGGGGCAGAGCCTGGGGCTCATTAGCGCTGCTGGGCCAGGTGCGGACATTTCCTCTTTTAGTGGTGCTGGCTTGCCTGGGGCTTTCCGCGCCGGCCTGTGTGCCTGCAGTTTTGGAAGAGGCCCAGGTCGCCGCTTCTCCCTGGCTTACAGGGGGTGCCCTCCCGTTACAGGGACCCCGGCCCTCTGTCTAGGGCGTCTGCGGGCGCACGTCCCCACCGCTCGGGCTGTGAATGCGAGAGGAGTGTGGAGGCGTGTGCCTAGAGGAAGAATTGGGCTTCCCCTGAAGGGAAGAGGGCCCCGTTCCCCCATGGGGGAAGACAATCCCGTACCCCCATGGGTGCAGATGTGGCCACAGCCCCGTGGGGGCTAACGGTCCCAGAACCCCCTCACCAGCGGCCCCTAGCGGCGACCCTAGGAGTGCACCTGTGTGCAGGCAGATTCGAGTGGGCGGGTTCAGGCTCCGGACAGGAGCAGAGCCTAGGGCTCATCAGCACTGCTGGGCAAGGTGCGGACTCTTCCCCTTTGAGTGGTGCTGGCTTGCCCGGGGTTTTCCGTGCTCGCCTGTGTGCCTGAAGTTTTGGAAGAGGCCGCGGTCGCCGCTTGTCCCTGGCTTACAGGGGGTGCCCTCCCCTGACAGATTCCCCAGCCCTCCGTCAAGGGTGTATGTGGGCGCACAGCCCCGCCGCTGGGGCTGTGAGTTGGAGAGGAGGGTGCAGAAGTTCCCCGGGAGGAAGATTTGGGCTTTCCCCGAGGGGAAGAGGGCCCAGTTCTCTGATGGGGGAAGACAATCACGTACCCCCAAGGGTACAAGGTGGCCCCTGCCATGGGGTGTGAGGGTCCCAAAACCCTCTCACCAGCGCCCCCTAGCTGCGGCTCTAGGAAGTGCACTTGTGTGAAGCCAGAGTCGGGTGGGCGGGGTCAGGCTCCGGCCAGGGGCGGAGCCTGGGGCTCATCAGCACTGCTGGGCAAGGTGCGGACTCTTCCCCTTTGAGTGGTGCTGGCTTGCCCGGGGTTTTCCGTGCTCGATGTGTGCCTGAAGTTTTGGAAGAGGCCGCGGTCGCCGCTTGTCCCTGGCTAACAGGGGGTGCCCTCCCCTGACAGGGACACCGGCCCTCCGTCTAGGGCATCTGCGGACTCACGGCCATGCCGCTGGGGCTGGGAGTGCGAGAGGAGGGGGCAGGCGTGCCTGGGAGGAAGATTTGGGCTTCCCCCGAGGGGAAGAGGGACCCGTTCCCCCCTGGGGGAAGACAATCCCGTACCCCCATGGGTGCAGAGGTGGCTCCAGCCCCTTGGGGGCTGAGGGTCCCGGATATCCCTGACCAGCGCCCCCTAGCGGCGGTCCTAGGAAGTGCAGCTTTGCGCAGGCAGAGTCGGGTGGGCGGGTTCAGGATCCGGCCAGGGGCGGAGACTGGGCCTCATCAGCGCTGCTGGGCCACGTGCGGACTCTTCCCCTTTGAGTGCTGCTGGCTTGCCCTGGGCTTTCCACGCTGGCCTGTGTGCCTGCAGTTTTGGAATAGGCCGCGGTCCCCACTTGACCCTGGCTAACAGGGGGTGCCCTCCCCTGACAGCGACCCCGGCCCTCCGTCTAGGGCGTCTCCGGGCACACAGCCCCGCCGCTGATGCTGTGAGTGCGAGAGGAGGGTGCAGGCGTGCCCTGGGTGTAAGGTTTGGGCTTCCACGAAGGGGAAGAGGGCCCCGTTCCTCCATGGGGGAGGACAATCCCGTATCCCCATGGGTGCAGGGGTGGCCCCAGCCCGGTGGGGGCTGAAGGTCCCCGAACCACCTCACCATCGCCCCCTAGCGGCGGCCCTAGGAAGTGCACCTGTGCGCAGCCAGAGTAGGGTGGGCTGGGTCCGGCTCCGGCCAGGGGCGGGGCCTGGGGCTCATCAGCGCTGCTGGGCCAGGTGCGGACTCTTCCCCTTGAGTGGTGCTGGCTTGCCCGGGGCTTTTCTCCACGCCGGCCTGGGTGCCTGCAGTTTTGGAAGAGGCCGCATTCGCCGCTTGTCCCTGGCTTCCAGAGGGTGCCCTCCCCGGACAGGGACACCCGGCCCTCCATCTAGTGTGTCTGAGGGTGCACGGCCCCGCCGCTGTGGCTGTGAGTGCGAGAGGAGTGTGCAGGCGTGCCCCGGGCGGAAGGTTTGGGCTTCCGCGAAGGGGAAGAGGGCCCAGTTCCCCCATGGGTGTGGAAAATCCCGTACCCCCATGGGTGCAGGGTTGGTCCCAGCCCGGTGGGGGCTGAGGGTCCCCGACCCCCTCACCAGCTCCCCCTAGCGGCGCCCCTAGGAAGTGCACCTGTACGCAGACAGAGTCGGGTGGGCGGGGTCAGGATCCGGCCTGGGGCGGAGCCTGGGGCTCATCAGCACTGCTGGGCCAGGTGCGGACTCTTCCCCTTTGAGTGGTGCTGGCTTGGCCAGGGATTTTTTCTGCGCCGGCCTGTGTGCGTGCAGTTTTGGATGAGGCCCCGGTTGCCGCTTGGCCCTGGCTTCCAGGGGGTGCCCTCCCCTGACAGGGACCACGGCCCCCCATCTAGGGCGTCTGCGGGTGCACGGCCTTGCCTCTGGGGCTGTGAGTGTGAGAGGAGGGTGCAGGCATGTCCCGGGAGGAAGGTTTGGGCTTCCGCGAAGGGGAAGAGGGCCCGTTCCCCCATGGGGGAGGACAATCCCGTACCCCCATGGGTGCAGTTGTGGCCCCAGCCCGGTGCGGGCTGAGGGTCCCCGAACCCCGTCACCAGCGCCGCCTAGCGGCGGCCATAGTAAGTGCACCTGTTGTCAGCCAGAGTCGGGTGTGTGAGGTCAGGCTCCGGCCAGGGGCGGAGCCTGGGCCTCATCAGCGCTGCTGGGCCAGGTGCGTACTCTTCCCATTTGAGTGGTGCTGGCTTGCCCGGGGCTTTCCGCGCCGGCCTGTGTGTCTTCAGTTTTGGAAGAGGCTGCGGTTGCCTCTTGTCCCTGGCTTACAGGGGGTGCCCTCCCCAGACAGGGACAGCGGCCCTCCTTCTTGGGCGTCTGCGGGCGCACGGCCCCACCGCTGGGGCTGGGAGTGCGAGAGGAGGTTGCAGGCGTGCCCCTCAGATGAAGGTTTGGGTTTCCGCGAAGGGGAAGAGGGCCCCGTTCCCCCATGGGGAAGATATTCCCGTACCCGCATTGGTGCAGAGGTGGCCCCAGCCCAGTGGGGGCTGAGGGTTCCCGAACTACCTACCAGCGCCCCATAACGGCGGCCCTAGGAAGTGCACCTCTGCGCAGGCAGAGTCGGGTGGTCGGGGTCAGGCTTCGGCCAGTGGCGGAGCCTGGGGATCATCAGCGCTGCTGGGCTGGTGCGGACTCTTCCCCTTTGAGTGCTGCTGGCTTGCCCGGGGCTTTCTGCGCTGGCCTGTGTGCCTGCAGTTTTGGAAGAGGTCGCGGTTGCCGCTTGTCCCTGGCTTACAGGGTTTGCCCTCCCCTGACAGGGACCCCGCCCCTCCGTCTAGGGCGTCTGCGGGCGCACAAGCCTGCCGCTGGGGCTGTGAGTTTTAGAGGATTGTGCAGGCGTGCCCCGGGAGGAAGATTTGGGCTTCTGAGAAGGGGAAGAGAGCCCCGTTCCCCCATGGTGGAAGACAATCCCATTCCCCCATGGGTGCAGTGGTGGCCCCAGCCCCGTGGGGGCTGAGGGTACCCGAACCCCATCATCAGCGCCCCCAAACGGCGGCCCTAGGAAGTGCACATGTGCGCAGCCAGAGTCGGGTTGGTGGGGTCAGGCACCGTCCAGGGGAGGAGCCTGGGGTTTTACAGCGCTGCTGGGCCTGGTGCGGACTTTTCCCCTTTGAGTGGTGCTGGCTTGCCCGGGGCTTTCCGCGTGGGCCTGTGTGCCTGCAGTTTTGGAAGAGGCCGCGGTCGCAGCTTGTCCCTGGCTTTAGGGGGTGCCCTTCCCTGACAGGGACATCGGCCCTCCGTCTAGTGCGTCTGCGTGCGCTCGGCCCCTCCGCTTGGACTGTGAGTGCGAGAGGACGGTGCAGGCGTGCCCCGGGAGGAAGGTTTGGGCTTCCGCGAAGGGGAAGAGGGCACCGTTCCCCCATGGGGGAAGACAATCCCGTACCCCCATGGGTGCAGAGGTGGCCCCAGCCCCGTGGGGCCTGAGGGTCCCTGAACCCCATCACCAGCGCCCCCTAACGGCGGCCCTAGGAATTGCACCTATGCACAGGCAGAGTCGGTTGGGCGGGGTCAAGCTCTGGCCAGGGACGGAGCCTGGGGCTCATCAGCGCTGTTGGGCCTGGTGCGCACTCTTCCCCTTTGAGTGGTGCTGGCTTGTTGGGGGCTTTCCACGCTGGCCTGTGTGCCTGCAGTTTTGGAAGAGGCCGTGGTCGCTGCTTGTCCCTGGCTTACAGGGTTTGCCCTCCCCTGACAGGGACCCCGGCCCTCCGTCTAGGGCGTCTGCGGGCGCACAACCCTCCGCTGGGGCTGTGAGTGCGAGAGGAGGGTGCAGACGTGTGCCGGGAGGAATATTTGGGCTTCCATAAAGGGGAAGAGGGCCCCGTTCCCTCATGGGGGAAGAAAATCCCGTTCCCCCATGGGTGCAGATTTAGCCCCAGCCCCGTCGGGGCTGAGGGTCCCAAACCCTCTCACAAGCGCCCCCAATCGGCAGCTCTATGAAGTGCACCTGTGCGCAGCCAGAGTCGGGTGGACGGGTTCAAGCTCCGGCCAGGGGCGAGCCTCGGGCTCATCAGCGATGCTGGGCCAGGTGAGGACTCTTCCCCTTTGAGTGGTGCTGGCTTACCAGGGCTTTCCGCGCCGGCCTGTGTGCCTGAAGTTTTGGAAGGGGCCGCGGTCGCCGCTTGTCCCTGGCTTACAGGGGGTGCCCTCCCCTGAAAGGGACACAGGCCCTCTGTCTAGGGGGTCAGTGGGCGCACGGACCCGCCGCTGGGGCTGTGAGTGCGAGAGTAGGGTGCAGGCATTTCCCGGGAGGAAGATCTGGGCTTCCGCGAAGGGGAAGTGGGCCCCGTTCCCCCATGTGGGAAGACAATCTCATACGCCCATGTTTGCAGAGGGGGCCCCAGCACCGTGGGGGCTGAGGGTACCCGAACCCCCTCAGCAGCGCCCCCTAGCTGTGCCCCTAGGAATTGCACCTGTTCACTGCCAGAGTCGGGTGGGCAGGGTCAGGCTCCGGCCAGGGGCGGAGCCTGGAGCTCATCAGCGCTGCTGGCTAGGTGCGGACTCTTCCCCTTTGAGTGGTGATGGCTTGCCCATGGCTTTCCGCGCCAACTGTGTGCCTGCAGTTTTGGAAGAGGTCGCGTTCGCCGCTTGTCGCTGGCTTTAGGGGGTGCCCTCCCCTGACAGGGACCCCGGCCCTCCGTCTAGGGCGTCTGCGGGCGCACGGCCCCATCGCTGGGTCTCTGAGTGGGAAAGGAGAGTGCAGGAATGCCACGGGAGGAAGATTTGGTCTTCCTCCGAGGGGAGGAGAGCCCCGTTCCCCCATGGGTGCAGAGGTGGCTCCAGCCCGGTGGGGGCGGAGGGTCCCAGAACGCCCTCACCAGTGCCCCCTAGCGGCAGCCCTAGGAAGTGCACATGTTCGCACCTCTGCACCCATGGGGGTACGGAACTTTCCTCCCCCATGGGGGAACGGGGCCCTCTTCCCATTCGCGGAAGCCCAAACCTTACTCCCGTGGCACGCCTGCACCCTCCTCTCGCATTCACAGCCCCAGCGGCGGGTCCGTGTGCCTGAAGACGCCCTAGACGGAGGGCCGGGGTCCCTGTCAGGGGAGGGCACCCCCTGTAAGCCAGGGACAAGCGGCGACCGCGGCCTCCTCCAAAACTGCAGGCACACAGGCCGGCGCGGAAAGCCCCGGGCAAGCCAGCACCACTCAAAGGGGAAGAGTCCGCAACTGGCCCAGCAGCACTGATGAGCCCCGGGCTCCGCCCCTGGCCGGAGCCTGACCCCGCCCACCCGACTCTGGCTGCGCACATGTGCACTTCCTAGGGCCGCCGCTAGGGGGCGCTGGTGAGGGGGTTCGGGGACCCTCAGCTCCCACGGGGCTGTGGCCACCTCTGCACTCATGGCGGTACGGTATTGTCTTCCACCATGGGGGAACAGGTCCCTCTTCCCCTTAGCGGAAGCCCTAATCTTTCTCCCGGCACACGCCTGCTCCCTACTCTTGCATTCACAGCCCCAGCGGCGGGGCCGTGCGCCCGCTGACGCCCTAGATGGAGGGCCGTGGTCCCTGTCCGTGGAGGGCACCTCCTGTGTCCGGAGCCGCATGGAGCATGTGCTGTGTTGCGCATGCTCGCAAATATCCGGAGCCGCATGGAGCATGTGCCGTGTTGTGCATGCTCGCAAGTTAGGTTTCTATTCCTGTTTCCCCTTTGGAGAAACCACTGCGTTTCCAGAAAATCATGTGGGACTGAGAGGTACGAGGGGAGGGGCGAGGGGGATAACAGGGAACCACGGGAGAGACTGGAGAGACTGCGTAGAGGATAAGGAGAGAGACTGCGTAGACGATAAGGAGGAAGACTCCGTGGAGGATAAGGAGAGAGACTGCATAGAGGAGAAGGAGACTGTGGAAAGGATACTGTGTAGAGACTTTGAGAGAGGATACTGAGAAATGTACTGAGAGAGGAGCATAGAGAAAGCCAGGGAAGGTAGTATGACAGGGAAAGGAAAAAACATGTAAAAGTTGGAAAATGAAAAAGGAAAAATAAAGAAGCAAACACTAGCGTCAATTTGTCAAGCCCCTCATTTCAATCCTCAGCCCTTCTCTTTCCGTGCCTCCGAATCCCACGGGTCGGGACAGGTGGCGCCCAATGTGGGGCACAAAAAAGAACGAAGGAACCGCTGAAGGACCAGCTGTGGTGAGCTGGCAAGTAAAGTAAAGTAAAGTAAGGTAAGGTAGCTGGGATCATGGACAATTCAATGTCCGAGGGGCAGTTAGTTATTTCCCTGGAAGCTCTTTTAAAAGAGTTTGGGGTTCCTCTCAGTAGAAAAATTCTTAAAGGATTTGTAGAGACCCTTAGTATTACTAGTAAATGGTTTCTGAAGCAGGATCAGGTCGATAGTGACAATTGGAATAAGGTGAAAGGAGATTTTGTCTTGCATCAGCAATTATATGGCCTTGAGTCTCTTCCTGGCACTACTTTGACGGTCTGGAGAGTTGTGGGAGATGCTCTTAATGCCGGTGGCACTGTTGCCACTCAGTTAGCCCCTGAGGCCGTCAGGACAGCGAGACAAACGGAGGAAGAAGATAGAAGTTCCATTAAGAGTTCTACATCGGTAAGTCCCCCTTCCTCTACTCAAAAAATAACAACAGCCCCTTCTCCAGATGATTCTACTGATGAGTCGGGAGGAGATGAGGAACAGGATGAGAAAGGTCTCGGTTGTTATAAGGCAGGGAAGCGTAAAAGGAGATGGAAAACACCTGGGGAGTCACCTTCTAGAAACCTCGACAGGGTTGATCTTCCATTAATGGAAAGACTGTGCTCTATGATGGAAAGAGTTCTGGCTTCCCAGGCCCCTAATTATGCTTATCCAGTCATGGAAGGGACAGATCCTCAAGGGGTGCGTACTAGAGTACATGTCTCCACATCTTTTAAAGATTTGAAGGCTTTGAAGGAATCAGTTACACAGTATGGCCTCCAGAGCGCTTTTACGCATACCTTATTGGATAGCTGGATCGGCACGAATCCGACTCCTAATGATTGGAAGGCGCTAGTCAGAGCAGTGACTTCCCCAGGGGATTATTTGGTATGGAAAGGTATATTTTTAGAGAACTGCACCTATACAGCTAAACTTAATGCTGAGTCTGGATTTCCGGTTAGAAACAAGGATATGTTAGCAGGAGAACGGCAATATGATAGTAATGACCAACAAAAGGATTACGATCCGGCTGTATTTGCCCAAGTTGCAGCAGCTGGACGGTCAGCCTGAAAGGCAATAGGCGATAGAGGAGGAGCCGACATTCAATTAACAAAGGTCATTCAAGGGTCGACAGAACCTTATGCGGAGTTCCTAGCAAGATTGATGACTGCAGCTGGCAGAATTCTAGGTAACACTGATGCCTCCCTACCAATAGTTAAACAGCTTGCATTTGAGAATGCTAATAAATGGGGTCAGGAAGCTATTAGACCCTGGAAAGCTAGGGCTAGTTTGGATGATTATGTAAGACTTTGTAAAGATATTTGTGAAGCGCAAATTACCGGTGCGGTGATCGCTCAGGCCTTGCATGGTCCAGTAACTGGACCCCGAAACCGTGTCTGTTTCGCTTGTGGTCAGAAAGGGCATATAAAGGCCTCCTGCAAGGTTTTGGGGCGGAGCGGGGGTGCTACAGCACCACGAATTGCTAACCCTCAAAAGAAACCAGGCATTTGTCTACGGTGCCGAAAGGGCAATCATTGGGCAAACGAGTGTCGGTCTAACACAGATTATCAGGGAAATCCCCTGACCCCCCGTATGGGAGGAGAGCCGGGAAACGCGTAGGGGAGGGCACAGCCCTGGCGACCCTCTCAGCCAATTATAGGGGCAGTTCAGAGCAATCCCCAAATAAGGCAAAGTTTTTCTCTGACCTCTTCCGCACCTCTCCAGGAAGCGGTGGATTCGATTTGTGTGTCTCCGCATATACTGTTCTTACTGCTAACATGGGAGTGCAATGTTTACCTACGGGCCGGTATGGTCCTCTCCCCGATGGAATTGTGGGGCTAATAATTGGCCGCAGCTCCAGTGCCCTTAAAGTCCTGCAGGTCATCCCAGGCCTCGTTGATACTGATTACACTGGAGAAATTAAGATTCTTGCGTCTGTTGCTCGTGGAGTTATCTCTATATCCCCCGGTGACAGAATAGCTCAAATTATACCATTACCAAGATTAGCCAGTGACGGAAAAGTCCACCGTGTAACTCGCGGTGCTGAAGGTTTTGGCTCTTCAGGTAACCCCGTTGTGAATTTGGCTCTGACATTAGATAGGAGGCCTCTAATTGAATTGATAATTAATGGCAGAACATTTAAGGGCCTTTTGGATACTGGGGCAGACACTTCCGTTATATCCAAGGAGCATTGGCCTTCACAGTGGCCTGTGGCTACCGCTTACACCTCCTTGCAGGGTCTGGGAATATCCCAAAATCCTTCCAGGAGTACTATTGTGCTCTGCTGGAGAGACAATGAGGGCCATAGTGGGCAATTTCAACCTTATGTCCTCCCTGGAATCCCCATGAACCTCTGGGGATGAGATGTTCTGGTGGAGATGGGAGCTTCCTTAGTCACGGATAGTCCAGCTGGCCAAATGATGGTTAATCAGGGCTACGTGCCTGGACAAGGTTTGGGTAAACAACAGCAAGGGCCTCCCTCTTTTAATCTACAGGAAGTGACGAGGGAAGCAGGGGATAAACGAGGGCTCGGTTACCCTTTTTTCTAGGGGCTGCTGTGATTAGGCCTCCACCTATGCCCATTCCTATCACTTGGAAATCTGACACATCTGTGTGGGTACCACAGTGGCCCCTGCCGAAAGAGAAGTTAGAGGCTGCAAGAATGTTAGTAGAAGAACAGCTACAGGTCGGACACATAGTCCCGTCTACTCCCCCCTGGAATACTCCCATCTTTGTTATCAAAAACAAGTCTGGAAAATGGAGACTATTACAGGACCTTAGGGCAGTGAATGCAACTATGGAGATTATGGGACCAGTGCAACCTGGTATTCCCTCTCCAAGTGCCATTCCGCGAGATCATTATATCTTGATCCTAGATCTTAAGGATTGTTTTTTCACTATTCCATTACATGATCAAGATTCCAAACGCTTTGCATTTTCTATCCCAGCCATTAATGCTGCTGCCCCACATGACAGATATCAATGGGTGTGCCTTCCTCAGGGCATGGCAAACAGTCCCACCATCTGTCAAATTTATGTCTCCAGAGCCATTGCTCCTGTTAGAGTCAAACATTCGCAAGTGCATGTATATCATTATATGGATGATTTGTTACTGGCAGCTCCCACGTCTGGCCTGCTGTATGCCTGTTTCCAGGACCTGGAGAATCATTTACTGACGTCAGGTCTAAAGATTGCTCCTGAGAAGTTACAAATGGCTGAGCCTTCTCAGTATTTAGGATACCATTTGAGTAAAGGCAGTTATGCTCCAGCAGTACCAAAATTGGCAGTAGCTCACCTTCGCACCTTGCATGATTTCCAACGCCTATGCGGCGATCTAGCAAGGATACGTTCTTCGCTCTCTATTACATCGGGAGAGCTGAAGCCTCTTTTCGACATGCTGAAAGGAGAAGCAGACCCTGCTTCTCCTAGAGTCATTACGAAGGAAGCTCGTGAAGCGATTACCAGAGTCGAAAAGGCTCTAGCCCAGGTGACCTTAAATAGATTGTCTGTCTCTCGCCCTTTTGATGTCTTGGTATTTTGTAGTAACCTTACTCCCACAGCACATATATGGCAAGATGGTCCCGTTTACTGGATCCATCTTAACATCTGTCCAAAACGAGTCTTAGAGCCTTATTTTCATTCGGTTGCCAGAATTGTATAAACGGCTCTGGACTCTAGCCTACATCTTTCATGTACTCACCCACAAGCGGTGATTCTCCCTTATAACAAAGAACAAATTCAGTGGTTAATACGCCACGATGAAACATGGAGTATCCTTTATTTTACCACTTCAGTACTTTTTGATTCGCATTATCCCAGCAGCTCTTTATGTAAATTTTTACAAAATCATCCAGTCTGTTTCCCCAGGATCCTCTTTACTGAACCTATTGCGGGGGCGCGGACAGTGTTTACAGATGGCTCCAGTAATGATACAGCCTCCTTTGTCTCTGAAGGGGATCGGAAGGTGGTCTCGGTGCCCAGTGGTTCGGCCCAAGTCGTTGAGGCGACCGCCGTCCTCTCGGCTCTCGAGACCTACTCACAAGAACCTATCAATTTGTATTCTGACAGCAAATATTTGGTACATGCTTTAAATGTTTTGGAAACCGTTGCTCATATTTCTGTTCACAGCTCCATTGCACCCCTCTTTCATCAGTTGCAAACACTGATTTGTAAGAGGACTCATCACCTTTTTGTGGGTCACATCAGAGGTCATCTTCCATTGCCAGGACCTTTAGCGGCTGGCAATGCCGCAGCTGACTCTCTTACTAGGGGACATCTAATTTGTCCAGCACTTCAGAGTGCTATGGAAGAACATGCAGTCTTTCACACCAACGCCACGTCACTTAAAGGTCGTTAGGGGTTGACTCGTCATCAAGCTCGTGACATTGTTCGTACTTGTCACAAGTGTGCACTTTTTGCTCCAGCAGCTGTGCCTCCCCCAGGAGTTAATCCCCGGGGCATCCTCCCTAACCATATTTGGCAAACCGATGTGACTCATGTACCCTCTTTTGGACGACAGAGCCTGGTCCATGTCTCCGTCGACACATTCTCTGGTTTTCTTTTCGCCTCTCCACATTGCGGTGAAAAGACTTCTGATGTCCGCTCATATTTGCTACATGCGTTTGCGGTAATGGGCCGCCCACGTGTCATTAAGACAGATAACGGTCCTGGTTATACCAGTAAGGCTTTTGCCTCCTTTTGTGCGGTCCATCGCATTGTGCACAAAACAGGAATTCCATACAATCCGCAGGGGCAGGGTATAGTTGAATGTGCTCATGGTTCTCTGAAAACTATGCTTTTAAAACAAACAGGGGGAGAACACTCCCCCAGGGACCGTTTGACTACAGCTCTCTTTACCCTTAATTTTTTGACACTAGATACTCAGGGGCGGTCAGCTGCTGATCGGCACTGGTCGCCAGGCCCTCGGCAGGTCACGATGCTGCAAGCGAGATGGAAGGACCCAGTTAATAATGAGTGGCAACCACCCGCGCCAGTATTAATACAGCTGCCAGGCAGCATTTGTCTTTTCCCACAGGATACAGAAGCACCCCGATGGGTTCCTGCTCGATTGGTTCGGTTTGTCAGTATACCTGACCCTGCTAACATTGATGACACAAGCATCCCAGATGTTAGTACGATGGGCGATTGTGCATCAGCTGCCGTTTTTGCTCCTCATTGATCATCATGATTCCACTTTTCCACAAGTATTTGCCACTAATCTTACTATTGGTCTGGCTTCCAAGCCATTGGATAGTGCCCCATTGGGCCAGGGTGAGATGAAATTATTTAATGGCATTTATTCTGTAAACATTAGTTCTACCATTGAATAATTTGTTAGTATTCAGAATAATAGATTATAGAGTTTGTCTGCTGCTGTCTGTCTGTCTCCTCCTTTCTTTTTTGTCCTCCCCAATAATGCAGGAGATGCCACTGGGTTGAGCTGTTCAGCGGAGACTTGCCCCCTCTCTGCCTCCTGGGCCCGGAGTGCGGAGAGAGCGATGATCGTTGTCTACCTTCTATTTTAGTCATGCCCGTGGATGTTTCTGCACACCTTTCCCCTGTTCTACCTAGGAGGAGACGTGATTTTAGCATCACTGCAGCTATTGTTGCCGTTTTAATAGCAGAGGCAGCAGCTGCAGCTGCTGCCGCCGTTGCTATCACTTAAGCTGCTGTAAATACGGACACTATGGACAATTTAGCTGCCGGTGTTGCTTCTGCGTTGTCAACACAGTAATATATGAATGGACATTTGCAGAATGGACTTTTTATGCTTAGTCAGCAGTTAGCTCATGTAAGAAGAGATAGACACACTTTTGTTAACCACTCACATGCATTGTATCTTTTTGTACAGTTTTATTTGTGTAATTCCTGTTATGGTGAAAAATATGTTTATGGAAGAAAATAGGTTAAATAGTGTAATCAGAACCTTAGAACCACCAGCTCCTGAACCTGACCTCTCAATTGGCGAGACAGCTCATAACTGTTGACAACACTTGGGTTACCCTGTTTCGAGTAAGGGTCTCATTGCCTGGTTTAGAGGACTCCTCCCAGAGTTGCTGTTTGTTCATTCGGCATATGGTTTCTCCGTCGGGTATGGAAGCGAAAAAAAAACGTGCTATTTTGGTCAGGCAAGTACTTGGCACCATGGTACATGACCGGGACTCCCCAGTAGCATGCGGATGGGTCAACTTAGCCCTAGAGAACCTGTGAGCCAAAGAAGGGTAAGAGCATATCCTGTCCAGACCAACCTAAGACAGCGGTCCAGACCAAGTGCGCCGGATTAGCAAAGACGGGTAAGGCTGGTTACGGGATATGCCAACCTAAGACAGGCCATGTATCTCATTTAAAAAAAAAAGGGGGAGATGTCCAGAGCCGCATGGAGCATGTGCCATGTTGCGCATGCTCGCAAATGTCCAGAGCAGCATGGAGCATGTGCCGTGTTGCGCATGCTCGCAAGTTAGGTTTCAAATCCTGTTTCGCCGTCGGAGAAACCACTGCGTTTCCGGAAAATCACGTGGGACTGAGAGGTACGAGGGGAGGAGCGAGGGGGCATAAGAAGGGAACCACGGGAGAGACTGGAGAGACTGCGTAGAGGATAAGGAGAGAGACTGCGTAGAGGATAAGGAGGGAGACTGTGTGGAGGATAAGGAGAGAGACTGCGTAGAGGAGAAGGAGACTGTGGAAAGGATACTGTGTAGAGACTTTGAGAGAGGATACTGAGAAACGTACTGAGAGAGAAGCATAGAGAAAGCCAGGGAAGGTAGTAGGACAGGGAAAGGAAAAAACATGTAAAAGTAGGAAAAGGAAAAAGGAAAAATAAAGAAGCAAACACTAGCGTCAATTTGTCAAGCCCCTCATTTCAATCCTCAGCCCTTCTCTTTCCGTGCCTCCGAATCCCGCGGGTCGGGACACCCTGTAAGCCAGGGACAAGCGGCGACCACGGCCTCTTCCAAAACTGAAGGCACACAGGCCGGCGCCGAAAGCCCTGGGCAAGCCAGCACCACTCAAAGGGGAAGAGGCCGCACCTGGCCTAGCAGCGCTGATGAGCCCCAGGCTCCGCCACTGGCCGAAGCCAGACCCCGCCCACAGGACACTGGCTGCGCACAGGTGCACTTCCTAGGGCCGCCGCTTGGGGTCGCTGGTGAGGGGGTTTGGGGACCCTCAGCCCCCCGGGGCTGGGGCCACCTCTGCACCCATGGGAGTACGGGATTGTCTTCCCCCATGGGGGAACAGGGCCCTCTTCCCTTTCTCGGAAGCCCAAATCTTACTCTCGGCACACGCCTGCACCCTCCTCTCGCACTCACAGCCATAGCGGTGGGGCTGTGCGCCCGCAGACGCCCTAGACAGAGGGCCAGGGTCCCTGTCAGGGGAGGGCACCCCCTGTAAGTCAGGGTCAAGCGGCAACTGCGGCCTTTTCCGAAACTGCAGGCACAGTGGCCGGCGCGGAAAGCCCAAGGCAAGCCAGCACCACTCAAAGGGGAAGAGTCCGCACCTGGGCCAGCAGTGCTGATGAGACCCTGGCTCTGGCCTTGGCCAGAGCCTGACCCCGCCCACCCGACTCTGGCTGCACACAGTTGCACTTCCTAGGGCCGCCGCTAGGTGGCGCAAGTGAGGGGGTCGGGGACCCTCCGCCCCCACGGGGCTGGGGCCACCTCTGCACCCATGGGGGTATGGAACTTTCCTCCCCCATGGGGGAACGGGGCCCTCTTCCACTTCGCAGAAGCCCAAGTCTTCCTCCCGGGGCACGCTTGCACCCTCCTCTCCCACTCACAGCACCAGCGAGGTGCCCTGCGCCCGCAGACGCCCTAGACGGAATTCCGGGGTCTCTGTCAGGGGATGGCAACCCCTGTAAGCCAGGGAGAAGCAGCGACAGCGGCCTCATCCAAAACTGCAGGCACACAGGCCGGCGCGGAAAGACCCGTTAAGCCAGCACCACTCAAAGGGGAAGAGTCCGCACCTGGCCCAGCAGCGTTGATGAGCCCCTGGCTCCGCCCCTGGCTGGAGCCTGACCCCGCCCACCCAACTCTGGCTGCGCACAGGTGCACTTCCTAGGGCCGCCGCTAGGGGGCGCTGGTGTGGGGTTTCTGGGATCTCAGCCCCCACCGGGCTGGGAACAACCCTGCACCCATGGGGGTACGGTATTGTCCTCCCCCATGGGGGAACGGGCCCTCTTCCCATTCGCGGAATCCCAAACATTCCTCCCGGGGCACGCCTGCACCCTCCTCTCGCACTCACAGCCCCTGCGGCGGGGCCATGCGCCCGCGGACAGTGTAGACGCAGGACTTGGGTCCCGGTCAGGGGAGGGCACCCCCTGGAATCCAGGGACAAGGGGCGACCGCGGCCTTTCCAAAATTGCATGCACACAGGCCGGCACGGAAAAAAGCCCCGGGCAAGCCAGCATCACTCAAAGGGGAAGAGTCCGCACCTCCCCAGAAGCGCTGATGAGCCACAGGCTCCGCCCTGGCCGGAGCCTGACCCCGCCCACCCGACTCTGGCAGCTCACAGGTGCACTTCCTAGGATCGCCGCGAGGGGGCGCTGGTGTGGGGGGGTTCGGGGACCCTCAGCCCACACCGGGCTGGGGCCACCCCTGCACCCATGGGGGTACGGGATTGTCCTCTCCCATGGGGGAACGGGGCCCTCTTCCCCTTTGCGGAAGCCCAAACCTTCCCCCCAGGGCACGCCTGCACCCTCCTCTTGCACTCACAGCCCCAGCGGAGGGGCCGTGCGCCCGCAGACGCCCTAGACGGAGGGCTGGGGTCCCGGTCAGAGGAGGGCACCCCGTGGAAGCCAGGGACAGGCGGCGACCGCGGCCTCTACCAAAACATAGGCACACAGGCCAGCACGGAATAAAGCCCCAGGCAAGCCAGCACTACTCAAAGGGGAAGAGTGCGCACCTGGCCCAGCAGCGCTGATGAGCCCCAGGCTCCGCCCCTGGCCGGAGCCTGGACCCGCCCACCGACTCTGGCTGCGCACAGGTGCACTTCCTAGGGCCGCCACTATGGGGCGCTGGTGAGGGGGTTCGGGGACCCTCAGCCCCCACCGGGCTGGGGCCACCCCTGCACACATGGGGGTACGGGATTGTCCTCCCCCATGGGGGAACGGGGCCCTCTTCCCCTTCGCGGAAACCCAAACCTTCCTCCCGGGGCACGCCTGCACCCTCCTCCCGCTCTCACAGCCCCAGTGGAAGGGCCTTGAGCCCGCAGATGCCCTAGACAGAGGGCCGGGGTCCCGGTCAGGGGAGGGCACCCCCTGGAAGACAGGACAAGTGGCGACCAAGACCTCATCCAAAACTGCAGGCACACAGGCCGGCGCGGAAAGCCCCAGGCAAGCCAGCACAACTCAAAGGGGAAGAGTCCGCACCTGGCCCAGCAGCGCTGATGAGCCCCAGGCTCCGCACCTGGCCAGAGCCTGATGCCGCCAACCCGACTCTGCCTGCGCACAGGAGCACTTCCTAGGGCTGCCGCTAGGGTGCGCTGGTGAGTGTTTTCGGGGACGCTCAGTTCCCAAGGGGTTGGAGCCACCTCTGCACCCATGGGGGTACGGGATTGTCTATCTCCATGGGGGAATGGGGCCCTCTTCCCTCGGGGGAAGCCCAAATATTCTTCCCGGTGCACGCCTGCACCCTCCTCTCGCATTCACAGCCCCAGCGGTGGGGCCGTGGGCCCACAGACGCCCTTGACGGAGGGCCAGGGTCCCTGTCAGGGCAGGGCACCCCCTGTAAGCCAGGGACAAGCGGCGACCGCGGCCTCTTCAAAACTGCAGGCACACAGGCCAGCGCGGAAAGCCCTGGGCAAGCCAGCACCACTCAAAGTGGAAGAGTGCGCACCTGGCCCAGCAGCGCTGATGAGCCCCAGACTCCGCCCCTGGCCGGAGCCTGACCCTGCCCACCCGAAACTGGCTGCGCACAGGTGCACTTCCTAGGGCCGCTTCTAGAGGGCGCTGGTGAGTGGTTTCAGGGACCCTCAGCCCCCAGGGGGCTGGGGCCACCTCTGCACCCATGGGGGTACGGGATTGTATTCCCCCATGGGGGATCAGGGCCCTCTTCCCCTTCGCGGAAGCCCACCTCTTCCTCTCGGGGCACGCCTGCACCCTCCTCTCACACTCACAGCACCAGCGGCGGGGCTGTGTGCCCGGAGACGCACTAGACAGAGCGCCGGGGTCGCTGTCAGGGGAGGGCACCCCCTGTTAGCCAGGGACAAGTGGCGACCGCGGCCTATTCCAAAACTGCAGGCACACAGGCCAGCGCGGAAAGCCCTGGGCAAGCCAGCAGCACTCAAACGTGAAGAGTCCGCACCTGACCCAGCAGCGCTGATGAGGCCCAGTCTGTGCCCCTGGCCGGATCCTGACCCCGCCCACCCGACTCTGCCTGCGCAAAGCTGCACTTCCTAGGACCGCCGCTAGGGGGCGCGGTTGAGGGGTTCGGGGACCCTCAGCCCCCAAGGGGCCGGAGCCACCTCTGCACCCATGGGGGTACGGGATTGTCTTCCCCCAGGGGGGAACGGGTGCCTCTTCCCCTCGGGGGAAGCCCAAATCTTCCTCCCGGGCACGCCTGCCCCCTCCTCTCGCACTCCCAGCCCCAGCGGCATGGCCGTGAGACCGCAGATGCCCTAGACGGAGGGCCGGTGTCCCTGTCAGGGGAGGGACCCCCTGTTAGCCAGGGACAAGCGGCGACCGCGGCCTCTTCCAAAACTTCATGCACACAGGCGAGCACGGAAAACCCCGGGCAAGCCAGCACCACTCAAAGGGGAAGAGTCCGCACCTTGCCCAGCAGTGCTGATGAGCCCAGGCTCCGCCCCTGGCCGGAGCCTGACCCCGCCCACCCGACTCTGGCTGCACACAGGTGCACTTCCTAGAGCCGCAGCTAGGGGGCGCTGGTGAGAGGGTTTTGGGACCCTCACACCCCACGGGGCTGGGGCCACCTTGTACCCTTGGGGGTACGGGATTGTCTTCCCCCATCAGAGACCTGGGCCCTCTTCCCCTCAGGGGAAACCCAATTCTTCCTCTAGGCACACGCCTGCACACTCCTCTCGCATTCACAGCCCGAGCGGTGGGGACGTGCGCCCGCAGAGGCCCTAGACAGAGGGCCGGGGTTCCTGTAATGGGAGGGCACCCCCTGTAAGCCAGGGAGAAGCGGCGACCGGGGCCTCTTCCAAAACTGCAGGCACACAGGCCGGCGCGGAAAGCCCCGGGCAAGCCAGCACCACTAAAAGGGGAAATGTCCGCACCTGGCCCAGCAGCGCTAATGAGTCCCAGGCTCCGCCCCTGGCCGGAGCCTGATCAGGCCCACCCGACTCTGGCTGCGCACAGGTGCACTTCCTAGGGCCGCCGCTAGGGGGCGCTGGTGAGGGGGTTCGGGGACCCTCAGCCCCCACGAGGCTGGGGCCACCTCTGCACCCATGGGGGTACAGAACTTTCCTCCCGCATAGGGGAACTGGGCTCTCTTCCCCTTGGGAGAAGCCCAAATCATCCTCCTGGGGCACGCCTGCACCCTCCTCTCGCACTCACAGCCCCAGCGTCGGGGCCGTGCGCCTGCAGATGCCCTAGTCAGAGGGCCTCGGTCCCTGTCAGGGGAGGGCCCCCCCTGTAAGCCAGGGACAAGAGGCGACCATGGCCTCTTCCAAAACTGCAGGCACACAGGCCGGCGCGGAAAGCCCCGGGCAAGCCAGCACCACTCGAAAGGGAAGAGTCCGCACCTGGCCCAGCAGCGCTGATGAGCCCCAGGCTCCGCCCCTGGCCTTTTTATTATTATTTTTTTAATAGAGGCATGTTTTATGTATTTATTTGTTTGTTTGTTTGTTTTGTTTTGTTTATACATGCACTGGGTACAGTCAGAAGTGCGGGAGGGTGAGATAATTCACCAGAGCCAGAGCCGGGAGCAGAGCAGGCAGAAGGACCGAATTACACTGCTGAGGGGAGCAGCGGGAAGCAGGAGAGGACTGCGCACCATGTGGGACCCTCCTCCAGTGGCCGGGGTGCAGCCGGGGATCGAACCTGTGCCACAGAGGCCGCGGGCAGCTTCAAAACCCAGCGCTCAACCGCTGCGCCACCGGGGAGGCCCAAGAAAAATCTCATAGTTTTGAGGACAATAATACAAATTAATTACACACATAAAATGAAATTGTAATTACTGAGCATAACCAATGGAAATTCAACATAAAAACTGCTGTTGTGCATGTACAGAAGAAAACAAAATGAAAAGAGAAAACACTAGATAGATGACTGATTGATGATTGAGGGATGGATGTGTAGATCAATCAATCGATCGATCGTGGGTCAATTGATAAACAAAGACAAGAGATATAGATGAATGTGGTAAAGTTTCTAAACAAAAGGTTTAGAAAGAATCTTCTAAAATTCTAGAGATCTTTCAGAAAATTTTGATCCCTTGTAGAGAAACACATAAAGTCACACCTTCTTGTTGATATTAGATGCAGGACTCCCTCGTGGCGCAAGGGCATAAGACACAACCTATGAAGCTATCCGCTGTCATGCATCACAAGTTCGATCTCTGGCCAGGGAGCTTCCCATATGGTTTAGCAGACCTCTCCTGTCTCTCTGCTGCTCCCCTCAGCAATGTATTTCATCAGTCTGACTGTTCTGTTCCCCACTCTGTCTCTGGTGAATCCTCTCACCCCTTGCGCTTCTGGCATGTACCCCAGCTCTTATAGATATGTTTCATTTTGTGGCTTCTATAGGAATTCTTTGTGAAAGTTGAATTTGACCTGAAGCAAGAAAAAAGAACCTGCTGCTTTGTTTGTGGGGTTCCAGAGACATCCAAAGAGGGTGAGGAAGCTTGCCTCCATTGGCAGGACTCGACAACTGGGGAAAAAAAAAAAGGTTCTGGTAACCTGGAGAATAGGAAACTCCATGTGGAAACCAACGTTGTTTCTGAAGCCTACACGGACTAGATGTCAAGAGTTCACTCTGATCTTATATGGAGTATTCCAGCAAAGTTAGCTGGAATTGCTGTTTGGTTACTCTGCCTTGTGATTTTATGCAAAAATAAGTAAATTGGTCTGAGAGTATATTCAGATTGCAAATATTTTGCTGTACTATTGTATAAAATTGGGTCAAGGTGGAGAAAACTTGTTTTTAGAAAAGTTAAACCGGACCTCCCTGGTGGCGCAGGGTGTTAAAGACAGCATTATCGAATTATTGCCAGCCACTGAAGCATGAGTTTGATACCCGGCTGGCCAGGGAGCTACCCACATGGCACTGCAGACCTCTTCTGCCTTGCCTGCTGCTCCCCTCAGCAGTGTATTTCAGTAGACCTTCCTGTTCTGCTCCCCACTCTCTCTGGTGAATCTTCTCACCCCCACCCCCATGGACTGAGTAATTTCCAGGAATGAAGGACTATCATACTAGACACGTACGGACAACACTGGCAGCTGATTGTTATTCTCTAGCATATACTAAAATCCTGAGATCGGGGTTTAAAATACAAAAAATAGTGGGTGTCTAGAAGAAAACATGTGCCTATCGGTACTTATATACAACATTTTATTTACTTTTAAATTCTTGAATTGCAACTGCTTTGGTCTAACAACTGTTGAGCAACATCTCATCCCTACTTCCTCAGGGCAGTGGAGCAGCATTTTATGACAGCAACACCAAGCCCTAGGCCCTGGTCATAGATTACTGTCCATCGCAAGGGCCAACTTGGCTGGGACCTTAAAACACTGAACATGGGGTCCCTCCTGGAGGCGCAAGGGCTAAAGGCACAACCTATGAAGCTGTCTGCAGCCACCGCAGCAGGAGCTGGATCCCCCGGTCGGCCAGGGAGCTTCCTACATGGTGCAGCAGACCTCTCCTGACTCACCCACTGTTCCCCTCAGTGGTGTACTCCGGTCAATCTGCATGTTCTGTTCCCCACTCTGTCTCTGGTGAATCCTCTCTCTCACACACACACACCCACACCTCTGGCCGTTATTCCAGCTCTTGTATGCATAAATAAATAAATATTTAAAAAAACACTGAACATGGGGGAGAGGGTATGTTACTGTTTCATTACCTACAGGACCACTTTGGATTCCAGCAGAAAAGGACCCATCTTATTCCAGAGCTCCAGCCATTAGCCATCTAGCTGGCACCTGGGATGCCACCTATGTAGGCCGACAGGAGAAACGAGGACCCTTCCCACTGACTGTGCTGTTCTCCGGAACCTCAGATCAAGACTCGATGCCCTTCAGGCTGCTGTACGCTGACATGATGGACATCAACAAGCCCCCTAGACACCACCAACTCTGTTGTGTTTTGTTGTGACACTGTTCTACCAAACTCCTATTCTGATGTCACGGACCTTAGAGACAAACTATAAGGACAACAGACGGTAAAATTGTCAAGAGATCAGCTAAAAACTGTACAGACCCAACTGTCTTAGCCTTGTGACTGGACCTGTACATCCATCTGTGTAACTCCATTTGTATATAATCAGACTCAGGCTACATGGAAACATATTAAGCTACAATTTCAAGGAAATGTAAATATGTCTGAGCAAATGCAACACTTGCAACAAAATACACAGGGGACATTTGTTAAATGCATATCAGCAGTAGGAGGGAAATATGTTGTAAATTTAATGATGGGGTTTAGCCAATTTAAATAAACTGAACTATGTAAAAGCTTTGGAAATTATCTTCATGTTAATTGCACTAATCCTTATTTTTGCATATCTGTTACTTTAAATCCTCTTCTACAAAAGTAAAGGAAGAAGCATGTGGGAGTGAAAACAACTGAATGTTGCTGCCATAGTCATTGTCAAGGCTACACTAAAAAACAAAACAAAAAAAAAGGGGACCTCCCTGCTGGTGCAAGGGGTTGAGACGCAACCTATGAAGCTGTCCAATGCCAGTGAACACGAGTTTGATCTCCACCCAGGGGGTTACCCACATGGCACAGCAGACCTCTCCAGACACCCCGCTGCTCCCCTCAGCAGTGTATTTCCATTAGTCCACCTGTTCTGTTCTCCACTCTGGTGAATTGTCTCATTCCCCACACGTCTGGCCTGTACCCCAGTTCTTGAATGCATAAATAAATAAATCTTTTTTTTTTTTTTAAAAGGGGGGGAGATGTGGAGACCCCTATGGCATAAAGTGTTGAGGCAAGGAAACTATCACGATCATGGCTGAAAGACTGGGCGTGGCTAAAAGATGGATCAGCCCAGGTCAGAAGATTGGCCCTCCTACAGATCACAGATCAGGATGTTGTGTCAGCAAAACCAGGCCTGTGAGAGAAACTAGATTAGAAGATAGAACAGAACAATCTGATACCACAGAACCTTGGCTGTGCATGTGTGCCAGAATAATGCTGAATACTAAGGAACAAAAGTATAATCCACTGTTTTGTAACTAACCTAGGAGGTGGTCTGTCTCCATAAATCTGAGTTGTTCTGGGTGCTCCAGACAACTGAGCCTGAATGAGAAGCCTTGCGTCCCCTGTGTATGTTTTCTTCTCCCTGTTGATTTCTTTCTATTTAGTTCTATGCATTGAGACGTTGTGCCATTGGTGTTGGCGAGCATCTCTTTGGAGTGCTCCTCTAGGGGTGTCGGAAACTGTTCACCAGACTGAGACTAGCACTGGTAGGCCAAAACTTCACCAGAGTGTTGATGCTGTGTTGCTGGGCACTGTCCCTTACAGTTCCCTCCCTCTGTATTTACTTAGTTCCAACAGGGAATCAGTTAGTTGGTGATTTTGTTCTGGTCATGAGGGGGCACCAGAGACCTGTCCTTGCTGACCTTTGCTTTTTCCCAGTGATTCTCGGCTGGCCTTAGGCTATTTGTAGTTCTCCGTGGAGTTCTAGTCTTCCTCTGATGGCGCCCGGAGCCACTCTATCACCTCTGTGGTGATTTCATCACCGTTCTCCACAGTTCCCATTTGTGGGGTGCGGTGCCTGAAATTGTTCCTCTCTACTCAGTGTCCCACTTGATCTGTAGTTTGTTCTTGCTGTTTTATTTTTTTTTTCCTTCTTTCCGTTGGTCAGAGAGTGCCTACTCAGTGGGTGGAGGAGGTAGCAGGGTTCTGACTCTTTCCCTTTTTTTAAAAAAAGAAATAATAAAACTTCTCTTTGTCAGAGACTAAAAGTCTCTGTCTTGTGGGGAAACTCACTGTGTATGTGAAAGGGGGAATCTGGTGAAACTTTTCTCAGACGTGACCCAAGAACTACAACTGTGACCCCAACACCTCTCCAAAATACCACTCCTCACCAATGTCAATGCTATAAAAACAAGCAAAGTTAGAGAAACAGTCAGCAAGATGCACATCAAAGAGAACTGGCTGTAACTGAATGAGGCAATTTGGATTATGGAACATAAAATGTACATTAGGAAAAACTAATGAAATTAAGCACGGAGTTTGGTAATTGTGTCAATATTGCTTCATTAGCTGTAATAAAAAATACCAAAAAAAATTCATGTAAGATGTTAAAGAGGAAATGGTGTGGGATAAATAAGAACTGTACTATCTTTGCAACTTTTCTGTAAATTTAACAGTATTCATTAAATGGTATATATTTTTAATGTCCTCAATACTAAATAGGTTGTAAAAGGAAAAACAATCTACTTTCCTGTTTCCCCAGGTTTTGTTATCCAGAGGCTAGAGAGAGGGATTCTGGGGAGCAAAGCTGGAAACCTCACACCCAGGGCATTCCCCCGAGTCTCCTCTCTTCTGAGACCTGCTTCTCTGAATCCTCACAGAGCATCTCACCACCAGGATGCTGCCCTCCAGGACCCCCAACTCTTCCCATTTCAGAACCGGCCGTGTCCTTGCAGCAGCTCCACCAGAATCCGAAACACTCCACCAGAATCTGGAAACAGTCAGACAACCCTTTTTATACCAGGGTTGCCCTGTAACAGTTTGGCTCAGTAAAGAAAGGGGGAGCCAAGCTAAACTTTCTCAAAGGAAGGGAAAATTCATTGCACCCCCGGGCGAGCTTCGGGGTCCCAAGAAGGGGGGGGGTCCCTGAAGTCGTGCCCGTTGTGGGGGGAGATGTCATTTTATAGGGTGAGGAGAGGTTAGGCAGGAAAACTGGGTTGGCGGGGGGGGGGAAACAGGTTTAGGGGGAACAAAGATTTTTTTTTTTTTTTTTTCGTGGAGCCGAATTGTTTTCTCCTGCTTATGGCTTCAGTTTCGGTTTGATGGAATCAGGGATACTGGTGTCAGGACCATCTTGTTGTTTGTATGTGGGCTTCCTCCTTCCTGGTCCCTGCATCAACCTTTCATACCAGCCTTTTGTTGAAAAGGGCCAATGGTTCTTTCTTTGGCTACTTTCTGCTGGACAGCGGCGAAGACCAGGGTGGGGGCTCAGGGCTGGTTATGAGATAGTCTTTGCAGGGACGCGAGGATATGGGTGGAGAAGGAGTTGGTTAAAGGTGGTATGGGACAGATCTTGGATCCGGTGTTGGATGAAACAGAGTAAGCATGGGGCAAAAAGAAAAAAATTAGGAGATTAGGATAAGAGGCCCTATGAGTGGTAATACTTTGCCCGAGGCTGTGTTGATCTGAAATTGCCAGGCATAGACAGAAAAAAGGGAAGTGGCTTGAAGAGATGGGATTAGAAACAGAGGAAGGAGAGGAGCCTCCCAGGAGGTGCAGAGGTGGACGGTTGAGCGCTGGGTTGCCAAGCTGCCCGCAGCTTCTACAGCACCGGTTCAATTCCTGGCCTCAAGGCGAGGGTCCCACAAGGCGGGCAGACCTCTCCTGCCGCCCAGCCCACTGCTCCCCTCAGCAATGTGCTTCGTCAAGTCTGCCTGTCCAGCTTTTCGCTTTGTCTCTGGTGAGTTCTCTCACCCTCCTGTGCTTCTGACTGTACCCAGTGCTTGCATAAATAAATCTTAAAAAAAAAATACAGAGGAAGGTGGTGAATCAGAGGGCCTCTACTTTATAGGCTGAGTGGGATGTGGACCAGGGGAGCAGTGATGTGTATCCGAGTTGGGCCCATGTGCTCGCATACATACTGCTTGTCCACAGGGACCGGTTTGACCCTGGACAGCTGATGCCAGGACGTGTTGCCCAAGACCTTGACAGCTGTTGGTGTTGTCAGGATGATCATGTGTGGACCCATCCACTTTGGCAGAAGTTGTTTTGGAGAGATGGCTTTCAGAAGAACCTGGTCTCCAGGGCACAGCAGGTTGACAGGTGCATCAGGGGACAGAAGCACAGGTTGTGGCAGACAATAGTCTGTGTATTCTTGGAGCAGCTGTCTGAGCTAAGAGAAGTATGAAAATATCCAGCCAATGTGTCGGTTGGACGGGGAGTTCATGGTTAGTAAGAAGAGGTCTGCCATACATCCGTTCAAGGCGGGTTCAGGAACAAGGGGCCACAGGGAGTGGATCGGAGGTGCTCTAAAGCCTGTGTGAGCAGCTCTACCCAGGATTTACGCAGCTCCGTGGAGAGTTTGGTTAGGTGATCTCTGCTAAGACCATTCACCCGATCTATCTTACCAGAGGATTGCGGTCCGGAGGGAATGTGTAGTTTCCATGTGATGCCCAGGGAGGAGACCTGTGGAGTAATCTTTGAGATAAAGGCGAGTCCATTGTCCGACTGGTGATGGTGTCCACCATAGTAAGAAGTGGGTGTTATCTGCGTTAGGGAGTGGGACACCCTTGAGGCCTGGCATGATTGAGAGTTGAGGATTGGCAGAGGGAGTTGAGATAAGAGGGTCTTTGACAAAGAGAGTAGAATCTAACAGACAAGAAGGTGATGGAGGGGAGAGAGCCTGTTGAATGAGCAGGTCCTGGAGCCTAGGTGGAGAACTAACGTTTACAGGTTGGCCCAGTGTGGGTTTTAAGGCCTGTCTAGCGAGACAAGCAGCTGCCACAAGTGCACGCAGGCAGGGCTGCCATCCTCTTACAGTGGGATCCATTTTTTTAGAGAAATAAGCAACTGTTTGCTGGACTGGCCCAGGTTGGTCCAGAATCCCTAGAGCAATGCCCTGTTGCTCATCTGTCCATAACAGGAATGGCTTTCCCGGGTCTGGGAGAGAGAAGGCTCATCTCAGAGAGCGTTGTATGGATAAAGCAGAAAAAACGGGGTGTAGAAACAAAGAAAAGCTTAATCATGATCACTGGGCCTACTAGGGGCAGCATCCATGGCAGTAAGGGAGAGCTTGTCCACGTTTGGTTGCACTGGCCCCAGCTTCGGCTGACAAAGTTTCGATCAGAGGGGGCTTTGCTGGTCAGATGAGCAAGCTCATGAATGTGTTGAAAGAGGGGGAGACACCTGAGTACACACAGATTCTCACCAAAATCTCCCTCTCAGACATTCAACACTTTATTTTGCTTTCTTTCTTATGCCATTTCATTTTACTCATCCTGCTTTACATTATCTTAAGGCCCTCAGAATATCCCTCTTCCATACATTTCTTTTTTCAAACACACATACCTCACCTCACTTGCATTTACCAGACTTAGCTAAACCTTAGTTTTAGAAGAGAATTGAACACCATCTAAACAATGATGAAAAAGCACAAATTTAAGGTAGATAGCCCCTGTAGCTTTTCGTTCCTGTACCCAGTGATTTAATTGGCAGAGAGTGGTGTCCCAAGCGTGCATCTGTTGGGTGATATTAATGTTTCCAATTTGGCTAATGTCACACTGTGGGGTTTGAATCCAGGGAGGAGGAGGGGTGGGTGGCCATCTGGAGAGGATTTTTAAAAGGAGAAATTCCAGCTGGGCTGACACTGTGTAAGAATCCCAAGCTGCAAAATCCCTCCTGCACGTACTCCATGACAAGCTGCAGCTTCGGCCCAGGGGACACTGGACACCTAGTTGTGCTCACTGGGGGACTGAGATTGATCATAGCCTAGGCTTCGAGGAGCAGGAAGATGTGCGGATTTTCCAGCTGAGCAGGTTGTGGTGGAGTAGGGCTGCTCTGTGAATAACCTCTGCCCACCTTGGAGAGTCCCATTTGGATTCTAATATACTGGTCCCCGAGTCTTTCTTAAGGGGAGCTAGAGAGCCTCTCTATCTGCTACTTGCAATCTGCACGTTTTACCACCTGGGGCCAAGCCTTTGCAAGAGCTCCTGCATCCTCTGCACCATCCGTGTGCCCAGGGGTGAGCAGCAGGTCTCTCCTACCAAGGGGGCAGAACCTAAGATGGGCAAGAGAGGTCCAGGGTTCCCCGCCTCTGGCCCTGGGGCCACTGGAGGCTCTGCCCACACAGCCCCACACCCCTCGCCTGGTCCTGTACCTGCTCACCTCTCCCCAACCCTTCCACACCATACCCCTCACCCACTCTCTCCCCTCCAGGTGCTTCACAAGTTTTGTTGCCCGCCTGGCCCTTCACATGCTCTGCTCCAGGGACGTCTGTGCTCCAGGGACATCTGTGCTGCCCAGACTTCTGTGCTGCAGTCCTGTGAGTCTCATGCTGCTCCTGGCCCCTCTGACTGGGCCCAGCCTCTGGGCCTCTCCAGAGCCTCAACCTTCCCTGGTGTACTCCTGTTCCCCATGGCCACTGAGTGGTAGTGCTTTGGGGGTGGGTGTCTTCTGCCAGCTATGGCGCTATTTTCAATCTTTGTTGCTCTCCAGTTCCAATGCTGCACAGCAGCAACAAAATTCCAGGATAATTTCGAATACTCTATCTCCGGTCGTGATGATTGCTGAAGGGGCCACTGCACTGGAAGGCCAGCCACGTCTTGGGGGAGGTCTTAGGGTGGTGCTGCAGGGCTAGGGAGCTGGACATATTGTGTTGGCCCTGCGTTCCTGGTCCCTCTCCAGCTGGGGGCCTATCTCAGTGGTGCTGCCGTGCTCCCCAGCGTCCTCCAGCTGGAGGACTGACACCGAGGTGCTGCTGTGCTCCCCGGCATCCTCCTGATGGGGTCCGGCCACAGAGGTGCTGGTGTCCCCCCCAGGCGTCCTCCAGCTCTGGGCCTAGCATGGAGGGTCTGCCCTTTGGGGTGTCCTCTAGTAGGGGGCCTGGCCCTGTGGCTTTGGTGTGCTTCTGGGTGTCCTCCAGCTCAGGGACCTGGCAGAGATGACCCTGTTGCCCGGGGTGGCATCCTTTCCCCTCTTTTGGACTTCCAGCTTTCGCAGGATACCTGGCCTTCGGGCATTCCCAAAAACTTCAGGCTGCGGGAGGGGGGCGGGTGGGCATCCTTTCCGCTCTTTTGCACTGGGTGCTTTCACAGGATAACTGGCTTGGTGTTTTCCCTGAAAACTCGGGTCACCAGGCTCCTCGAAGTTAACGCACTTCGGCACCTGGAAAGTGACGCGCCTTGGCCGATCCCCCCCTCCTCCTCATAGTCCTCCTCCCCCTCCTGCTTCCTGGAGCAGAGGATCAGATAGGTGGTCATGACCTCATCCTACTTGTTAGCGTCAATGTCCTCCCGAATTTCCTGCCTCTGGTAGCCCAGGCGCTCCATACTTTTGGTTATGGCTGGGTCCTGGGGGCAGAGTGACGGCTCGCTGAAGGGCAGGAGTCCCTTGCTCGTTTCTGCTACCCAGGCGTGCTGCTGGATGCTCTCCAGGGGGTGGAGCCTCCAGGGGTCCCGTGCCAGCATTTTGGCCAGCAGGTCCCCGCCCTGGACCGTGAGGTAGGACGTTCCCACCCAGGACGCGCTCCCTGATCGCCCTGAGGCTGGGCCCCCTGAAGGGCAGTGTGCCAGTCACCATTTGGTAGGGCATGATGCCCAGGCTCCACACATCCACCTTGGGGCCTTTGTACCTCTGGCCAAGGTAGACCACGGGGTCCCTGTGTTCTGGGCGACAGCAGCATGTGCTCAGTGCCCGGTTGAAGCCCTGGACGCTGATTCCGAAGTCTGCCAGCCTGACTTTTCCCTCTCGGGTCAGAACTCACCAGCCCTGACTGTGCTCACTGCCCTTGCGCTACCTCCACTGACAACTGACTCTCCTACGATATTAATAAATGTACTAGTACTAATAGCACTCAAGTATTCACTAAACCTCACTAAATACTGACAATGGTAACTTAACTCAACCAGCAATACTAACATCACTCTCTTTACTAGCAATACTAACTACACTACAAATACTATGTGTATAAATTTCTATTTCCCTGTGTTTTCCTAATCTTAAATTCTGACTGTTTATTGTAAAAATTGCTAAGTTACTTTGGACTTCTAATAATCTCTACAGGACACTTAATGGTTGAGAAAACTTCCAAATTGCTTATCGGGTCTCTGTAAAGTTTTGTTAAAACTATTTAGCCTGCTAAAACTATAGAGTGAAAATTTCAGCTCTTGTGAGTTAAATTCCAAACCTAAGATTTCTTTTTTTTTTTTTTTAAAGATTTATTTATTTATTTATACAAGCACTGGGTACAGTCAGAAGCGTAGGAGGGTGAGAGATTTCACACAGAGCCAGAGGGAGAGCAGAGCAGGCAGACCAACCAAGTATACTGCTGAGGGGAGCAGTGGGTGGCAGGAGAGGTCTGAGCACCATGTGGGACCCTCGAAAGGCAGCCGGGAATCGAACCAAACAGCCACGCAACCCAGTGCTCAACTGCTGTGCCACCGGGGAGGCCCCAAAATCAGATTTCTAGTGAGAGTCCAGGAATAAGCGAACTATAAAATAAGATCTTAATGTGTCTCTTCTCCTGTATATCTCATGGTACATAAAAAAAAGTTAAAGCCAACAAGTCACTCTTAAAAAATATAAATTTGAGGGCCTCCCCTAGTGGCCCAGTCATTTGAGCGTAGTGTTGTGAAGCTGTCCACAGCCTCTGCAGTGCCAGTTCGATCCCAGCTGGCTAACGAGGGTCCCACATGGAACTGCAGACCTCTCCTGTGGCGCCCGCTGCTCCCTTCAGCAGTGTAGTGGCAGGATAGGCACAGCACATTGCAGGTTCTCTGATCTGGCAGACAGGGTAAAGGAGAGTCTTGGAGTCCTCAGTGGCTTTCTCAAGATTCTATTGAGCTTTACATGCATTGCAGCAACCAGGTACACGGCAGGCTGGGGTGCCAGGGGGCCAAGAGGCCGGCTGGCCTCCAAGCCCTAAGTCTTCACTCTGGGCTTCTCTGGCTTCTTTTCTCCCCTTCTCTCTCTCTCTCTGTCTCTTTGTCTCTCTCCTGCTTCTGCTTCTCTTGGTGACTATCTCTCAGGACTCCTCTCATGGCCCACAGAAGTAAAGAAGACAGTTTGCTACAATGTAACAACTGCAGGTGCCCCATCAGGCAGGGCAGTCCTGATGGTGGGAAGGCAGAAAAGCCTGAAAACCATTTGGTCTACAACAGTCTGCCTGCCACTCTGTCTCTGGTGAATCCTCTCACCTTCCTGGCAACTGGCCTGTACCCTGGTTCATGTATTAATAAACAGGAGGGCGGAGCAAAATGGCAGCAAGGAGACGCTGCGAGTAAGGTCTCCCATTAAAAAAAAAATTTAATAGGGAGGAAAAATGGCAGGTCCCAATGAGAACTGGGGCACGGAAGATAAGGACGACTCCAGCAGCAAAAACTACCCAAAGAAGAAAGTTGCCATAAAAGAGGACTAGAAGGGAGGAAAGTGCAGAACCCTGCCCCCCCCCCCACAAAGTCGGCACTCTCCAACCAACAGAAAGGAGGAAATAAACAAACTAAAACAAACAACAAGAACAAACTACGCAGCAAGTGGGACTGGGAGTGGAAAGGAAATACTTCAGCCACCACACCCCGTGAAGGGAGCTGGGGAGAACCCTGCAGGATTCACCACGGTGGTGAGCGAACAGCTCCAGGCGCCATTAGAGAACAACAAAGACTCTGGAGACCTGCACACAACCCAGGGCTAGCCGGTAAGCTTGCTCAGAAAAGCGGCGTGCTGGAAAAGCAAATGCAGATCGGGATCACTCGAAAAAGTGGCGCGCTTGAAAAGCAAACGTGGATCAGGATCGTGGCTGCCCTGGTCCCCGCGCC
>NW_023601433.1:18989892-19026370 GCF_014898055.3 Talpa occidentalis
CCTATGGCATAAAGTGTGAGGCAAGGAAACTATCACGGTCATGGCTGAAAGACTGGGCATGGCTAAAAGATGATCAGCCCAGGTCAGAAGATTGGCCCTCCTACAGATCAGGATGTTGTGTCAGCGAAACCAGGCCTGTGAGAGAAACTAGATTAGAAGATAGAACAGAATAATCTGATACCGCAGAACCTTGGCTGTGCATGTGTGCCAGAATAATGCTGAATACTAAGGAACAAAAGTATAATCCACTGTTTTGTAACTAACCTAGGAGGTGGTCTGTCTCCATAAATCTGAGTTGTTCTGGGTGCTCCGGACAACTGAGCCAGAATGAGAAGCCTTGCGTCCCCTGTGTATGTTTTCTTCTCCCTGTTGTTTGCTTTCTATTTAGTTCTATGCATTGAGACGTTGTGCCATTGGTGTTGGCGAGCATCTCTTTGGAGTGCTCCTCTAGGGTGTCGGAAACTGTTCACCAGACTGAGACTAGCACTGTAGGCCAAAACTCCACCAGAGTGTTGATGCTGTGTGCTGGGCACTGTCCCTTACAGTTCCCTCCCTCTGTATTTACTTAGTTCCAACAGGAATCAGTTAGTTGGGATTTTGTTCTGGTCATGAGGGGGCACCAGAGACCTGTCCTTGCTGACCTTTGCTTTTTCCCAGTGGTTCTCGGCTGGCCTTAGGCTATTTGTAGGTCTCCGTGGAGTCCTTGTCTTCCTCTGATGGCGCCCGGAGCCACTCGATCACCTCTGTGGTGATTTCATCACCGTTCTCCACAGTTCCCATTTGTGGGGTGCGGTGCCTGAAATTGTTCCTCTCTACTCAGTGTCCCACTTGATCTGTAGTTTGTTCTTGCTGGGTTTTTTTTTTCCTTCTTTCCGTTGGTCAGAGAGTGCCTACTCAGTGGGTGGAGGAGGTAGCAGGGTTCTGACTCTTTCCCTTTTTTTAAAAAAAGAAATAATAAAACTTCTCTTTGGCAGAGACTAAAAGTCTCTGTCTTGTGGGGAAACTCACTGTGTATGTGAAAGGGGGAATCTGGTGAAACTTTTCTCAGACGTGACCCAAGAACTCCAACTGTGACCCCAACACCTCTCCAAAATATCACTCCTCACCAATGTCAATGTTATAAAAACAAGCAAAGTCAGAGAAACAGTCAGCAAGAGGCACATCAAAGAGAACTGGCTGTAACTGAATGAGGCAATTTGGATTATGGAACATAAAATGTACATTAGGAAAAACTAATGAAATTAAGCACGGAGTTTGGTAATTGTGTCAATATTGCTTCATTAGCTGTAAAAAAATACAAAAAAAAATCATGTAAGATGTTAAAGTGGAAATGGTGTGGGATAAATAAGAACTGTACTATCTTTGCAACTTTTCTGTAAATTTAACAGTATTCATTAAATGTATATATTTTTTAATGTCCTCAATACTAAATAGGTTGTAAAAGGAAAAAACAATCTACTTTCCTGTTTCCCCAGGTTTTGTTATCCAGAGGCTGGAGAGAGGGATTCTGGGGAGCAAAGCTGGAAACCTCACACCCAGGGCATTCCCCCGAGTCTCCTCTCCTCTGAGCCCTGCTTCTCTGAATCCTCACAGAGCATCTCACCACCAGGATGCTGCCCTCCAGGACCCCCAACTCTTCCCATTTCAGAACCGGCCGTGTCCTTGCAGCTCCACCAGAATCCGAAACACTCCACCAGAATCGGGAAACAGTCAGACAACCCTTTTTATACCAGGATTGCCCTGTAACAGTTTGGCTCAGTAAAGAAAGAGGAGCCAAACTAAACTTTCTCAAAGGAAGGGAAAATTCATTGCACCCCCGGGCGAGCTTCGGGGTCCCAAGAAGGGGGGTCCCTGAAGTCGTGCCCGTTGTGGGGGGAGATGTCATTTTATAGGGTGAGGAGAGGTTAGGCAGGAAAACTGGGTTGGCGGGGGGGGGAAACAGGTTTAGGGGGAACAAAGTTTTTTTTTTTTGTGAGCCGAATTGTTTTCTCCTGCTTATGGCTTCAGTTTCGGTTTGATGGAATCAGGGATACTGGTGTCAGGACCATCTTGTTGTTTGTATGTGGGCTTCCTCATTCCTGGTCCCTGCATCAACCTTTCATACCAGCCTTTTGTTGAAAAGGGCCAATGGTTCTTTCTTTGGCTACTTTCTGCTGGACAGCGGCGAAGACCAGGGTGGGGGCTCAGGGCTGGTTATGAGATAGTCTTTGCAGGGACGCGAGGATATGGGTGGAGAAGGAGTTGGTTAAAGGTGGTATGGGACAGATCTTGGATCCGGTGTTGGATGAAACAGAGTAAGCATGGGGCAAAAAGAAAAAAAAATAGGAGATTAGGATAAGAGGCCCTATGAGTGGTAATACTTTGCCCGAGGCTGTGTTGATCTGAAATTGCCAGGCATAGACAGAAGAAAGGGAAGTGGCTTGAAGAGATGGGATTAGAAACAGAGGAAGGAGAGGAGCCTCCCAGGTGGTGCAGCGGTGGACGGTTGAGCGCTGGATTGCCAAGCTGCCCGCAGCCTCTACAGCACCGGTTCAATTCCTGGCCTCAAGGCGAGGGTCCCACAAGGCGGGCAGACCTCTCCTGCCGCCCACTGCTCCCCTCAGCAATGTGCTTCGTCAAGTCTGCCTGTTCAGCTTTTCGCTTTGTCTCTGGTGAGTTCTCTCACCCTCCTGTGCTTCTGACTGTACCCAGTGCTTGCATAAATAAATCTTAAAAAAAAACAAACAGAGAAGGTGAATCAGAGGGCCTCTACTTTATAGGCTGAGTGGGATGTGGACCAGGGGCGCAGTGATGTGTACCCGAGTTGGGCCCATGTGCTTGCATACATACTGCTTGTCCACAGGGACCGGTTTGACCCTGGACAGCTGATGCCAGGACGTGTTGCCCAAGACCTTGACAGCCGTTGGTGTAGTCAGGATGATCATGTGTGGACCCATCCACTTTGGCGGAAGTTGTTTTGGAGAGATGGCTTTCAGAAGAACCTGGTCTCCAGGGCACAGCAGGTTGACAGGTGCATCAGGGGACAGAAGCACAGATTGTGGCAGACAACAGTCTGCGTATTCTTGGAGCAGCTGTCTGAGCAAAGAGAAGTATGAAAATATCCAGCCAATGTGTCGGTTGGACGGGGAGTTCATGGTTAGTAAGAAGAGGTCTGCCATACATCCGTTCAAGGCGGGGTCAGGAACAAGGGGCCACAGGGAGTGGCTCGGAGGTGCTCTAAAGCCAGTGTGAGCAGCTCTACCCAGGATTTACGCAGCTCAGTGGAGAGTTTGGTTAGGTGATCTCTGGTAAGACCATTCACCCGATCTACCTTACCAGAGGATTGCGGTCCGGAGGGAATGTGTAGTTTCCATGTGATGCCCAGGGAGGAGACCTGTGGAGTAATCTTTGAGATAAAGGCGAGTCCATTGTCCGACTGGTGATGGCGTCCACCATAGTAAGAAGAGGGTGTTATCTGCGTTAGGGAGTGGGACACCCTTGAGGCCTGGCATGATTGAGAGTTGAGGATTGGGAGAGGGAGATGAGATAAGAGGGTCTTTGACAAAGAGAGTAGAATCTAACAGACAAGAAGGTGATGGAGGGGAGAGAGCCTGTTGAATTAGCAGGACCTGGAGCCTAGGTGGAGAACTAACGTTTACAGGTTGGCCCAGTGTGGGTTTTAAGGCCTGTCTAGCGAGACAAGCAGCTGCCACAAGTGCACGCAGGCAGGGCTGCCATCCTCTTACAGTGGGATCCATTTTTTTAGAGAAATAAGCAACTGTTTGCTGGACTGGCCCAGGTTGGTCCAGAATCCCTAGAGCAATGCCCTGTTGCTCATCTGTCCATAACAGGAATGGCTTTCCGGGTCTGGGAGAGAGAAGGCTCATCTCAGAGAGCGTTGTATGGATAAAGCAGAAAAAACGGGGTGTAGAAACAAAGAAAAGCTTAATCATGATCACTGGGCCTACTAGGGGCAGCATCCATGGCAGTAAGGGAGAGCTTGTCCACGTTTGGTTGTACTGGCCCCAGCTTCGGCTGACAAAGTATCGATCAGAGGGGCTTTGCTGGTCAGATGAGCAAGCCCATGAATGTGTTGAAAGAGGGGGAGACACCTGAGTACACACAGATTCTCACCAAAATCTCCCTCTCAGACATTCAACACTTTATTTTGCTTTCTTTCTTATGCCATTTCATTTTACTCATCCTGCTTTACATTATCTTAAGGCCCTTCAGAATATCCCTCTTCCATACATTTCTTTTTTCAAACACACATACCTCACCTCACTTGCATTTACCAGACTTAGCTAAACCTTAGTTTTAGAAGAGAATTGAACACCATCTAAACAATGATGAAAAAACACAAATTTAAGGTAGATAGCCCCTGTAGCTTTTCGTTCCTGTACCCAGTGATTTAATTGGCAGAGACTGGTGTCCCAAGCCTGCATCTGTTGGGTGATATTAATGTTTCCAATTTGGCTAAGGTCACACTGTGGGGTTTGAATCCAGGGAGGAGGAGGGGTGGGTGGCCATCTGGAGAGGATTTTTAAAAGGAGAAATTCCAGCTGGGCTGACACTGTGTAAGAATCCCAAGCTGCAAAATCCCTCCTGCACGTACTCCATGACAAGCTGCAGCTTCGGCCCAGGGGACACTGGACACCTAGGTGTGCTCGCTGGGGGACTGAGATTGATCATAGCCTAGGCTTCGAGGAGCAGGAAGATGTGCGGATTTTCCAGCTGAGCAGGTCGTGGTGGAGTAGGGCTGCTCTGTGAATAACCTCTGCCCACCTTGGAGAGTCCCGTTTGGATTCTAATATACTGGTCCCCGAGTCTTTCTTAAGGGGAGCTAGAGAGCCTCTCTATCTGCTACTTGCAATCTGCACGTTTTACCACCTGGGGCCAAGCCTTTGCAAGAGCTCCTGCATCCTCTGCACCATCCGTGTGCCCAGGGGTGAGCAGCAGGTCTCTCCTACCAAGGGGGCAGAACCTAAGATGGGCGAGAGAGGTCCAGGGTTCCCCGCCTCTGGCCCTGGGGCCACTGGAGGCTCTGCCCACACAGCCCCACACCCCTCTCCTGGTCCTGTACCTGCTCACCTCTCCCCAACCCTTCCACACCATACCCCTCACCCACTCTTCTCCCCTCCAGGTGCTTCACCAGTTTTGTTGCCCGCCTGGCCCTTCACCTGCTCTGCTCCAGGGACGTCTGTGTTCCAGGGACATCTGTGCTGCCCAGACTTCTGTGCTGCAGTCCTGTGAGTCTCATGCTGCTCCTGGCCCCTCTGACTGGGCCCAGCCCCTGGGCCTCTCCAGAGCCTCAACCTTCCCTGGTGTACTCCTGTTCCCCATGGCCACTGAGTGGTAGTGCTTTGGGGGTGGGTGTCTTCTGCCAGCTATGGCGCTATTTTCAATCTTTGTTGCTCTCCAGTTCCAATGCTGCACAGCAGCAACAAAATTCCAGGATAATTTCGAATACTCTATCTCTGGCCCTGATGATTGCTGAAGGGGCCTCTGCACTGGAAGGCCAGCCACGTCTTGGGGAGGTCTTAGGGTGGTGCTGCAGGGCTGGGGAGCTGGACAGATTGTGTTGGCCCTGCTTTCCTGGTCCCTCTCCAGCTGGGGGCCTATCTCAGTGGTGCTGCCGTGCTCCCCAGCGTCCTCCAGCTGGAGGACTGACACCGAGGTGCTGCTGTGCTCCCCGGCATCCTCCTGATGGGGTCCGGCCACAGAGGTGCTGGTGTCCCCCAGGCGTCCTCCAGCTCTGGGCCTAGCATGGAGGGTCTGCCCTTTGGGGTGTCCTCTAGCAGGGGGCCTGGCCCTGTGGCAGTGGTGTGCTTCTGGGCGTCCTCCAGCTCAGGGACCTGGCGGAGATGACCCTGTTGCCCGGGGTGGCATCCTTTCCCCTCTTTTGGACTTCCAGCTTTCGCAGGATACCTGGCCTTCGGGCATTCCCCAAAACTTCAGGCTGCGGGAGGGGGCGGGTGGGCATCCTTTCCGCTCTTTTGCACTGGGTGCTTTCGCAGGATAACTGGCTTGGTGTATTCCCCGAAACCTCGGGTCACCAGGCTCCCGGAAGTTAACGCACTTCGGCACCTGGAAAGTGACGTGCCTCGGCAGCTCCCCCCCTCCTCCTCATAGTCCTCCTCCCCCGCCTGCTTCCTGGAGCAGAGGATCAGGTAGGTGGTCATGACCTCATCCTACTTGTTAGCGTCAATGGCCTCCCGAATTTCCTGCCTCTGGTAGCCCAGGCGCTCCATACCTTTGGTTATGGCTGGGTCCTGGGGCAGAGTGACGGCTCGCTGAAGGGCAGGAGTCCCTTGCTCGTTTCTGCTACCCAGGCGTGCTGCTGGATGCTCTCCAGGGGGCAGAGCCTCCAAGGGTCCCGTGCCATGTTTTTTGGCCAGTAGGTCCCCGCTCTGGACCGTGAGGTGGACGTTCCCACCCAGGACGCGCTCCCTGATCGCCCTGAGGCTGGGCCCCCTGAAGGGCAGTGTGCCGGTCACCATTTGGTAGGGCATGATGCCCAGGCTCCACACATCCACCTTGGGGCCTTTGTACCTCTGGCCAAGGTAGACCACGGGGTCCCTGTGTTCTGGGCGACAGCAGCATGTGCTCAGTGCCCGGTTGAAGCCCTGGACGCTGATTCCGAAGTCTGCCAGCCTGACTTTTCCCTCTCGGGTCAGCACTCACCAGCCCTGACTGTGCTCACTACCCTTGCGCTACCTCCACTGACAACTGACTCTCCTACGATATTAATAAATGTACTAGTACTAATAGTACTCAAGTATTCACTAAACCTCACTAAATACTGACAATGCTAACTTAACTCAACCAGCAATACTAACTTCACTCTCTTTACTAGCAATACTAACTACACTACAAATACTATGGGTATAAATTTCTATTTCCCTGTGTTTTCCTAATCTTAAAATCTGACTGTTTATTGTAAAAATTGCTAAGTTACTTTGGACTTCTAATAATCTATACAGGACACTTAATGGTTGAGAAAACTTCCAAATTGCTTATCGGGTCTGTGTAAAGTTTTGTTAAAACTACTTAGCCTGCTAAAACTATAGAGTGAAAATTTCAGCTCTTGCGAGTTAAATTCCAAACCTAAGATTTCTTTTTTTTTTAAAGATTTATTTATTTATTTATACAAGCACTGGGTACAGTCAGAAGCGCAGGAGGGTGAGAGATTTCACCAGAGCCAGAGGGGAGAGCAGAGCAGGCAGACCAACCAAGTATACTGCTGAGGGGAGCAGCGGGTGGCAGGAGAGGTCTGAGAGCCATGTGGGACCCTCGAATGGCAGCCGGGAATCGAACCAGCCAGCCACGCAACCCAGTGCTCAACTGCTGTGCCACCGGGGAGGCCCCAAAATCAGATTTCTAGTGAGAGTCCAGGAATAAGCGAACTATAAAATAAGATCTTAATGTGTCTCTTCTCCTGTATATCTCATGGTACATAAAAAAAAGTTAAAGCCAACAAGTCACTCTTAAAAAATATAAATTTGAGGGCCTCCCCTAGTGGCCCAGTCGTTTGAGCGTAGTGTTGTGAAGCTGTCCACAGCCTCTGCAGTGCCAGTTCGATCCCGGCTGGCTAACGAGGGTCCCACATGGCACTGCAGACCTCTCCTGTGGCGCCCGCTGCTCCCCTCAGCAGTGTAGTGGCAGGATAGGCACAGCACAGTGCAGGTTCTCTGATCTGGCAGACAGGGTAAAGGAGAGTCTTGGAGTCCTCAGTGGCTTTCTCAAGATTCTATTGAGCTTTACATGCATTGCAGCAACCAGGTACACGGCAGGCTGGGGTGCCAGGGGGCCAAGAGGCCGGCTGGCCTCCAAGCCCTAAGTCTTCACTCTGGGCTTCTCTGGCTTCTTTTCTCCCCTTCTCTCTCTCTCTGTCTCTTTGTCTCTCTCCTCTCTCCTGCTTCTGCTTCTCTTGGTGACTATCTCTCAGGACTCCTCTCATGGCCCACAGAAGTAAAGAAGACAGTTTGCTACAATGTAACAACTGCAGGTGCCCCATCAGGCAGGGCAGTCCTGATGGTGGGAAGGCAGAAAAGCCTGAAAACCATTTGGTCTACAATCAGTCTGCCACTCTGTCTCTGGTGAATCCTCTCACCCTCCCTGGCAACTGGTCTGTACCCTGGTTCATGTATAAATAAATAGGAGGACGGAGCAAAATGGCGGCGAGGAGACGCTGCGAGTAAGATCTCCCATTAAAAAAAAAGTTAATAGGGAGGAAAAGTGGCAGGTCCCAATGAGAACTGGGGCACGGAAGATAAATGGACGACTCCAGCAAACTACCCGAAGAAGAAAGTTGCCATAAAAGAGGACTAGAAGGGAGGAAAGTGCAGAACCCTGCCCCCCCCCACAAAGTCGGCACTCTCCAACCAACAGAAAGGAGGAAAAAAACAAACTAAAACAAACAACAAGAACAAACTACGCAGCAAGTGGGACTGGGAGTGGAAAGGAAATACTTCAGCCACCACACCCCGTGAACGGGAGCTGTGGAGAACCCTGCAGGATTCACCACGGTGGTGAGCGAACAGCTCCAGGTGCCATTAGAGAACAACAAAGACTCTGGAGACCTGCACACAGCCCCGGGCTGGCTGGTAAGCTTGCTCAGAAAAGCGGCGTGCTGGAAAAGCAAATGCAGATCGGGATAGCTCGAAAAAGTGGCGCGCTTGAAAAGCAAACGTGGATCAGGATCGCGGCTGCCCTGGTCCCCGCGCCTGCGACCTAGGCTTGCGGGGAGACACGCAGGGGCCCTCACTGAGGTGAAAGTCCCTCACTGAGTAATCAGAAACCAGGCGCCTGGACACGGGAGCAGGGTGCAAAAGACGCCATTCCTGGGGCCACTGAACTGGGCTACAGCCCACGTCCTGGACCTGAGGGCTTTGGAACTGAGACCCGGGGCACGAAATTCGGGGCATGGGCCCTCCACGTCGGTGGGGCACAAGGCAGACACAGCACCCCAAAGCCGTTGAGGTTTTCCCTACCATTCCCACTCTGTTCCCTGTCCCACGGGGTGAAAAACACAGCTCCCCAAGGGCTCTAGGAGAGATCTCTGGCGCCACCTAGTGACCAGAAAAAAAGTCACTAACACCTTTCTTCAGAAAAGACTGCTTGACCAGCAGAAGGCTCCTGGAGGAGCCCGTGGCCAGCTGGGAAGTTAGCCCACCCCAGGCCCCTTCAGACCAGCAGTCTGAGCCCACAGGGGGAGCGGGCACCCACAGCCGGGGCAGACCGGGCATGCAGAAGAGTGTGCCTGAGACTGGACGCGCAGGGAGTGCGTCCCACATCCCCATTTTAGAACAGGGACATTTCTTCAGTAAAGACTGCCTGCAGAAGGCTCCCTCAGGAGCCAGAGGTGAGTGGGGAAGCTCGCCCATGCCAGGCCCCTTCTGGCCTGCAGTCCAAACCCAGAGGGGGAGCGGGAACCCACCGCCGGGGCAGACCAAGCGCACAGGGGAGTGTGTCCCCACATCGGCATTTTAGAACAGGCACCTCTCTTCAGTAAAGACTGCTTGAAACCGACAGATGGCTCCTGGAGGAGACAGAGGGGGGCGGAGAAGCTCACCCAAGATGCCGGCCAGTCCCAGCAACACAGTGTCCCAATGCATACGACAAATTAGAAAACAGACAGTAGGGAGTAGAAGAACCACAAGCAACCTAACAAGCCCTCAGGAAAAAAGCACACCACAAAAAGAAAACCACCCCCCAGATTGCAACGACAGTAACTTGGAAGAACTTCTGAGACTTCCAGAAAGAGAATTTAAAATTGCCGTGATTAAAAAAATGACAGAACTCATAAAGGAAAACAATGATCAGAAGTTGGAAATTGAGTCCCTAAAGAGGGAAAACAATGGTCAGAAGAATGAAATTGAGTCCCTAAAGAGGGAAGCAAAAGAAACGCAGGAGATCAAAGAATTAATGGAGGAACTAAAGAACTCTGGGAAAAGCAATGAAAGCAGAATAGATGAAATGGAAGAACGAATAAGTACTCTTGAAGAAACAGAAATAAAAAGAACCAAAACAGAAAAGGAAAGAGAAGTACGAAGGAAAAAGAACGAAGAAAGACTTCAGGAACTATCTGACTCCATGAAGAAATGAAATATAAGAGTTATAGGAATACCAGAAGGAGAGGAGAGAGATGTAGGAACAGAGAAAATATTCCAGGAGATAATTGAAGAGAACTTCCCAAATGTGAAGAAGGAGCTGAAAATTGATATACCAGAAGCAAGAACACCAAACTTCCACGACAAAAGGAAAAATACAGCAAGACACATAAGAGTAAAGCTCCCAAGAATCTAGGACAAGGAAAAAATAATGAAGCTGACAAGAGGGAAGAAACAGATAACATTCAAAGGAAAAACCAATCAGGCTGACATCAGACTTCTCCGAAGAAACACTCCGGGCAAGGAGAGAATGGAGAGACATAGTCAACAGACTCCAAGAAAACAGATGCCAACCAAGAATACTCTATCCTGCAAAGCTCTCCTTCCTCTATGAAGAAAGAATAAAGACCTTCCCAGACAAACAGAAACTCCGGAATTTCATTATGACTAAACCCCCACTCCAAAAAATACTACAAGTAATCCTAAAGCCAGAACCTCAGAGGGACGAATAACAACAAAAGAAGGCCAAAAAAAAAGTTATTAAAAGAATAAATAAATAAAATCAAAGGAAAGACAAACACAATGGCAAATACAGATGCTAACATATCAATATTAACTCTAAATGTAAATGGACTAAACTCTTCAATAAAAAGACACAGAGTTGCAGCCTGGATTAAGAAACAAAACCCAACCTTTTACTGTCTCCAGGAAACACATCTAGCTACAAAAGATAAAAATAGACTCAAAGTTAAAGGATGGAAAACAATCCTACAAGCAAATGGACCAAAAGAGAAAGCAGGAACAGCTATACTTATATCAGATAAAACAGATTTCAAACTCCAAAAGATAAAAACAGACCCGAATGGTCACTACATTATGATCAAGGGGACAATACTTCAAGAAGAAATAACACTCATTAACATATACTCACCAAACGAAGGAGCACCAATATATATTTTAAAAAAATAAAGGCAATCAAGGCAATTTGGTAAAAAAAAAAAAATTGCCCTCCCTGGCAATTGGCCTGTACCCTGGTTCATGTATAAATAAATAAATAATTTTTTAAAAAAATTAAATAAAAATATACAATTTTGAGAAATATTTTCTCTAAAGGAATTAGTAAAAACAGTTTCTATATTTCATCAATAAAAATGTCTCAGTATTTTCACAGATAGAATAACTACTTTTTTTAAAAAAATAACTACTTTTTAAAACTAATGCACATGACCAACATTTTAAAAAAAGATTCAAAAAAATATCCATTTCTATCAATGTCTAATGCCTTAGGAGTGTTAGTTATAAATGACACCTATATGAAGACAATAAAAATCCCCAATTTTGAGATCAGGATTTAAGATTTTGGTAATCAAAAACTAGATCAAAACTTAATGGCTGAATTTGAAGCATGCAAGCATTACATTTTTCATGTTGAGTATCAATATTTTATGTTGAAATGTCTTTATTTTCAAAAGGAAGCACATAGTATTCAGGAAAAAAAAGAGTAATTGACCTAGTCTACATCAAAAAAGATAAGTTTGCATTTTGATGATTAGACCTAAATCTCTTGATAAAATTCTTTTCCAGAAAAATCCCAGATTGACTTCTTTCTTTCCCCTTGTCCTAGCAAAAATTAGCCTCGTGGGCAAGTTCCTTAGCAACACTGTGTTCCTCACAGGTATGTAGGAAATGTATATGATATTAAGTCTCTCTTATTTTTCTTGGTTTTCATCCATCTATCTAGTACTTGCCTAAGAAAGAAATTTGGTTTTTGGGATGTTAGAATTTGCAACTCTGAAATTAATTTAAAATTCCAGTCCTAAGAAAAACTAACAGTTACAATTGGTATCTCTCCCTTAAATTTTTCTTTTATCATTATTTAAATGGTGGCCAAATTTCATATAAAACTAAGGTCTTATTAAGTTTAAGAATGAGAATTTGTTAAACAATATCACTTTCTCTAAATATTGTTGAGCTTGCAGGTTTATATTTTGCTTCTTAGTATAAGAAAACTAAAATTTAATGACATCTCACCTAAACAAATTAAGACAGTTAAAATATGTGTTTCCGTACAGTTATCCATGATAATAGGGTGGTCCCCAGGTAAAGGGGAAATTCCAGGTTCCCTGCCCAACCCAAAGGAAGGGAGAGAAGGGAGCTGAGAAGGGAGAGAAGAACCTGCAGTGGAGACTGAGAAGGAAAGAAGCAGGATGGAGCCAGAAGGAGACCTGGAGGAGGCACATGGAGCTGAGAGACACGTGCAGAAACTGCACTTGCCTTTTGGTCGTGGACTGGGTGACAACAGCATGGTCGAGAGACCGGTGGGGAGGTGACAATGGTGGTTTTTGTCTTGAATTTGATTTTGCTCTTTTCCTCCCAGACTTGTCTGGTTGTTTCTGATCCTTTTCTGTGGGTCCCCACTGGAAGGCGCTTTAGACTTGGGACAGGCTTTCAGGCCTTGCTCTAGGCCAATCCTGATTGGGTGGACTTTTCCCCACAAGGGGACAGGTAACTTTGGATGCTTGATTTAGAAACTATATTCTTTACCTTTCCTGCATTGTTTACTAATTGTATTAACGTTCCTTTTCATTTAAGTCTCATATGTTTTCTGTTGATGCGGCGGATGGCAGAACCTAGTTAGAGCAGGCAGGTTTGTGGTGTCTGGGCTGCCCTTCTCCCTGACCTCTAACAGATTCTTTGTCTTTTCTGTATTGTTTACTAATTGTGGTAAAGTTCCTTTCCATTAAAGTCTTAAATGTTTTGTGTCGATGCGGCAGATGGCAGAACCTATTTAGAGCAAGCAGCTTTGGGGGTTCTGCGGTGCCCCTCTCCCTGCCCTGTAGTAGACTGACTACTGACACCTCCTGGATGACAAGTGATAGGGCCCAAGGACGTCACCAGGTCCCCAATGACATGGTCTCTGTGGTTAAGCCTAGGGTAACCCTGGATGTCACAGGTAAGATATTAATTTTCTGATTGCTATAGGAGCCACTTACTCTGTACTCACCCAGCATTCGGGACCCAACTTCCCCTCCTCACAAAATATCATAGGAATGCCTTAATGGCAGACAGAATAGAAAGACTGGAAAGGAGGTACCCTGACACCAGAACCTGACTCACAAGGAGGTAAGGATAGAGGGAAATAGCATGACCATTAACTCAGCTGTAGAGGTCGTGACCCTTAGGCACCAGGGCCTTATCACAAGGCATGAGACCCAAGCAGGATCAGATGCTCCAGGGAGTGGAGCACAGACCTGAGGGGAAAGATTTGGAGATTGGGCCCATCCTGGAATCTCCACTCCCCATCCTGTTATCTCCGGTCCCTCTTGGATTCTGCGTGGTTATCCAAAATCAGCAACCAACTGACGGCTCACAAGGAGTGACCCCCCCCAAACAGAAGAGGACTGTGTCTGTAAAGTCTCTGCAGTGGCTCAGGGCAGCACTCCCTCTACCCACCTGGGACTGTGTAGGTTCTTCTTCTTACCAACTCTCTCCCTCTGCAGGGCAGCAGCTTCCTGCCCGCCTATGACCTGTCAAGGCCGCCTGCCTGCAACCATGCAGGCCTCTCTCAGCAAAACCTGCCCCATTCCCTTTCCCTAATAAATCTGTTCTTTTAATATAACTACCGTCTCTGTCTCGTGGAGAAACTTGCCTGGGAAACTCGCCGCATGCCACTGACAGGGGAGCACTGACACCTTTCCCAGAGTGAACCCCAGGACCCCGCTGTAACGCAACCAACCCATTCCAGTTGGGTTTATGAACGGTTCTAGCAGCCACATGCTCCTCGCCCTTGTTTGTAGTCACCGTTCTCCTCCGCACACTCCACTGCTCTCCTCCACCCTCGACACCACACCCCCACCCTACTCCAGGTGCCGCCATCAGGCCTGCGTTCAGGCCCACAGGGATCCGTCATCTCTCCTAATGGCAGGAGGGCAGAAAAGCCTGATGCTTTTTAACTTACCCTACAATCCACCCCCTCAGGGTTTTCTGCCAGACCATCTACATATATACAATTTTGTTTCTTAGCAAACATACACAATGCAGCCATGGCCCACAAAAGTGAATAGTATACATCACACTATAACAAAATACAACAGAACACAAGTTAGTCCAGGCCAGGTATCAACCTAGTGGCAAAAGACATTCATTGGCACCAGCAGATGATCCACCAAATCTGCTGCCTAAGGCACTGCAACATGCAAGGCGGGAACTAGCTTATTTAACTCATGATAATCTACTGTCATGCGCCAAGAGCCATCAGGCTTCTTCACTGGCCACACCGGTGAATTGTCGGGGCTGTGGGAAGTATGCACAATGCCCACTTTCTCCAGTTCTGATATTGTGCCCGTAATTTCCTTGTAGCCTCCGGGCAACTGATATTGCTCGGTATTAGTCACTCGCCTAGGGACTGGCAGATGTGTGGGCAGATGTTTAGCGTGTCCGCTCACCACTGCCTTTACCACACACACTCTAAGGTGAAACTCTCTGGCTGTGGTCTCTAGCCATAAGCCACGTAGTACTTCCACCCCCAGGATGTACTCCAGGATGGGCGATACATATACTTTATACTCTTTTGGGGTGTAATCACCCAATCCCCAGAGATAGTCTCACTGCTGTCACCTTGACACTCTGGCCTCCATAGCCATCAATACAAATAGACCCGTGAAATCTTTCTGGATTTCCACAGAGCAGAGTACATTCTGCTCCTGTGTCTGCCAGAGCTAAAACCTTTTGCATGTTAGTTGGGGACCAGTGGATGGCAAGCTCCACATGTGGCCTCCGGTCCCCCCCGTCCCCTGTGGACAGGTTCCTTGGCCCTCACCCTATTTGAAAGCGATCAGGCCATCACCCGAGGATAGGGTTGGCAGCAAGTATCTTCCAGGCGCAGGGTATTTGCCTGAGGCCTGGAGCGTCCAGGCTCCCCCTGAGCAGCAGTCCTTCTCATGGTCATGAACCTGTGGTCTTCTTGCAGCTGCTGCCATAATTCCAACAAACATAGATTGGGCTGTGCATGTATTTTACTACTATCTACACCTGCTCTCACTAAATCTGTCCACATTTGGTTATGGGTGACTTTAATAAGTTCTGTGATGCCAAGAGGCTTCCTTTCCCTCCTTGGCATTCCTTTTCACTTTTCAACAACTACCCATATTCCCTTCTGAGTTTGAGAGTGCCAGTTCTCAACTTCGCCCAAGCTGGCTATCATTGTTGTGACGTCATGTAGCTGACGACCCACATGGGGTGCTACAACTGCCATGAGGGATCCAAATGAGGATGAGGGGACATTTTTTAATACTAAGTCTCTCATCCCTGCTGTGAAACGCTCGTCATCAGGACCACGGGAATTCACATTAAACATGGCCTACCACATCCCCAATTCCCGAATGACCTGTATCAGCTCGGCGTACGTCTCCCATCCACTTACTGTGTCCGGCACGTCTCCTGCATCAGCCAGACTGTCCGTATGGCAGCCATTATCCATTCCCGGAGGGTGGGGTCGCCCTGTTCATACCGCTGGCTGTTCTGTAGCCTCTGTCGCAAGGATGGGTGTAAAGCCACGGAGGCCAGTCTCTCCATCACTTGTGCCGTGCAAATAATCCCATCCAGCCCCAGGCCCCACAAATGTAGCAGCCAGGCTGCCAAGGGTTCCCCTGGATTCTGGTGGAAACTCTTTGCCCAAGTCCACCAGTTCCGCCTGGGTGTATGGTTGATAGGAAGTAAATTCTGTCATTTGTGGTGATCCAGCAGCCTGACCCCCCTCCCCCGCTGGGGCCACGGGTGGCTGCTGCTTTATTTCTGAGTCACCACTTGGTGGGCCCGGAGCAAGGGACCAGCCTCCACCTCCTCTCCAGAGGAGTCCGGCATCTCCGGGGCCGCAGTTTGGTTTGCCATCGCCGGTTGGGACTCGGACAAAGGGCCAGCCTCCCCCTCCTCCTGTCCTGAGGAGGGGTCTGGCATCTCTGGAGTCGCAGGTTGGTTTGCCACCACCGGCTGCGATTCGGGCAAAGGGCCAGCATCCCTCTCCTTCCTGTCTGAGCTGGAGTCTGGCATCTCCAGAATGGTGGGTTGGTTTCTCTGAACTTCCTCCTCCAGAATCCTCAAATATTGTTGCAGTTTTCACATCTCTTCCCGTATCTCATCCCATACTCGCTGGACTCTAGATTGCTCTTTCTGCCTGGACTGTCGCAGAGCTGTGAGAAACACCCACCCCACTGCTCCTGTTACCTCGCGGGCACTGCACCCATTCAGGGTTTCTTCTATTTCATACAGGGCCTGTTCCAACTGCCCTGGGGATCCATCTACCTCTGGCCATTCCTGGGGAGGTGCCCACATGGCGAGGAGGTCGGCCACTGAGTACCATCTGCTCGTGGCCGGCCACCTGGCAATCCCTCCCCAGGTTCCAAAGGGTTTCGTCTGCGTAGAGCCATCCTGCTTTGAACCATCCTGCCGTCTACGCCAGTTGTAATGCAACCAACCCATCCCGGGTAGGTGTATGAACGGATCTAGCAGCCACATGCACTTCATAGCTGTTTGTAGTCACTGTTCTCCTCTGTACGGGGTGGAACTGGGTGATCTCCCGCAGCTTGTCAAAATTAACCGCCTTGGAGACCGGCTGCTTCTTGGAGCCCAGCTAAGAGGCAGGTGATGAAGTGTCTCAGCGAGCCCTGCCCCCACGACCCGCGTCAGTGTCAGTCTGGTATTCCCAGCCAGGCTCCTGGCGGGGACCTGCTTCAGGGCCCGGGGGCATGGTTGTGTCAGTGAAGTGGACCTGATCTGTGTGGCCTCGAGCAGACTGAAAAACACGTTCTCTTTGATTAGAGGTCAGGGTGGAAGAGAGGATAACGTGTAATCATGACACTGAAGGTTATAGGTGTAACCTTAGGTGTAACCTTGGTAAGATAACGAAATTCTTTGGTGTAGGTAGTGGGATCGTTAGTGAAAGAGCCGAGACACTTTTCAATCTGGGAGAGATCAGACAGAGGGAAAGGATCGTGGACTCCACCTACTCCTTCGGTCCCCGCAACCTGCCTAAGGGGACAAAGAGGACGACTGTGAGAGCAGGTGTGGTGGCTGGGAGGTGGAAGGGGGGCCAGGCCTGGGAAGCCGAAGGAGGTGAAGACTGAACATCTAGAGGATCAGAGAATGCAGAAGAGGGGTCTGGAGAGGGTGAAGAGAGAGAAGAGCCTCGAGACTTGGGAAGTAGAACTGGTTTGCAGGAGGGAGGGACTGGAGCGCACGAGAAAGCAAGCCTGGACATGAGGGATCTCTGACCATGTTCCATTGCAGTGACAGAAACTGTTCAGGTCTGTAAGGACCGTGAGATGGAAAGCGCCCTGTTCTGGCCAATGAGAGCCATTCTCCAATGGGCACTGAGGCTGGGCAGTGTTGCAGGAGAAGACTAGACGCTGAGGCGCAGATCTGGCCTGAGCCCCAGCGGATCGAGGTTTGAGAGACGGCGTCCCAGAGGGATGGCTGGGCTCAGCTTGGAATGTGAGGACCCAATGGCTAAGTCGGCTCCTCTCCCGAACGAATGGGGGTACAGACTCAGGAACGCAGTTTCCCATGACCTCATCTGACCTTTGGGGGCACAGGACCCGAATCGCGGCGTCCCACGACCCAGTCCTGGCCTTTGGAATGGTGGCAGGCGAGCGAGGGGGACATCTCCACCGCTCAGTTGACACCCGGACTGGGACAACTGGGCTGGACGGGCGTCCCCAAATCCAGAACCAGGAGCAATGGGGGTCGGCTGGCATAGGCCTGCGGTTTATGGAACAGTCAACCAGGATGGGGGTGAGGAGAGGAGCCGGGTAACAAGGGGTGAGGGCCTCCCAGGAAGGAGGGTCAGGCAGGTGACTCACCCCCAAGGATCAAGGCCTGTGGTGGATGTGCAGCGTCTACAATCGAGAGGAGAGTCCCAGGGATAGGGAGGCGTCCCTGGCGCCAGGGAACACAGCCTTCTGGGTTTCGGGCACCAAGATGAATGGTTTGGCGTGGCAAAGAAAAGGGGAGCCAGGCTAAACTTTCTCAAAGGAAGGGAAAACTCATTGTGCCCCAAGGCGAGCTTTGCTGACCCAAGGTGGGTTGTCCCTGAAGTCACGCCCGTTGTGGGGGGAGATGTCATTTCATAGGGTGAGGAGACGTTAGGCAGAAAAACTGGGTTGGTAGCAGGGGAAACAGGCTTAGGGGGAACAAAGTTGTTTTTTCGTGGAGCCGAGTTGTTTTCTCCTGCTTATGGCTTCAGTTTCTGTTTGATGGAATCAGGGGTACTGGTGTTAGGGCCATCTTATTGTTTGTATGTGGGCTTCCCCATTCCTGGCCCCTGCATCGACCTTTCATACCAGCCTTTTGTTGATAGGAAAAGGGGCAACGGTTCTTTCTTTGGCTACTTCCTGCTGGACGGGGGCGAAGACCAGGGTGGGGCTCAGGCCTGGTTATGAGACGGTCTTTGCAGGGACGCGAGGATATGGGTGGAGGAGTTGGTTAAAGGTGCTACGGGGCAGGTCTTGGATCCCGTGTTGGATGAAATGCAGTAAGCATGGGGCAAAAAGAAAAAATAAGGTTAGGATCAGAGGCCCTGGGAGTGCTAATACCTTGCCTGAGGCTGTACTGATCTGGAATCTCTAGGCATAGACAGAAGAACGGGATGTGGCTTGAAGTGATGGGATTAGAAACAGAGGAGAGAGAGTCAGAGGGCCTCTGCTCTGTAGGCTGAGTGGAACCTGGACCAGGGGCGCAGTGATGCGTACCCGAGTTGGGCCTAGCACTCGCATACATACTGCTTGTCCACAGGGACCAGTTTGACCCTGCAAAGCTGATGCCAAGACGTGTTGCCCAAGACCTTGACAGCCGTTGGTGTAGTCAGGATGATCGTGTGTGGACCCATCCACTTTGGCGGAAGTGATTTTGGAGAGATGGCTTTCAGAAGAACCTGGTCTCTAGGACACAGCAGGTTGACAGGTGCATCAGGGGACGGAGGCACAGGTTGTGGCAGACAACGGTCTGTGTGTTCTTGGAGCAGCTGTCTGAGCAAAGAGCAGTATGGAAAATATCCAGCCAACAGTGTAGGATGGACGGGGAGCTCATGGTTAGTAAGAGGAGGTCTGCCATACATCCGTTCAAAGGGGGTCAGGAACAAGGGGCCACAAGGGGTGACTCAGAGGTGCATTAAAGCCAGTGGGAGCAGCTCCACACAGAATTTCCCCAGCTCAGTGGAGAGTTTGGTTAGGTGGTCTCTGGTCAGACCATTTACCCGTTCTACCTTACCAGAGGATTGCGGTCGGGAGGGAATGTGTAGTTTCCAGGTGATGCCCAGGGAGGAGACCTGTGGAGTAATCTTTGAGATAAAGGCAGGTCCACTGTCCAACTGGTGATGGTGTCCACCATAGTAAGAAGAGGGTGTTATCTGCGTTAGGGAGTGGAACACCCGTGAGGCCTAGCAGGTTGGAGAGTCGTCGATTGGGAGAGGGAGATGAGAGGGTCTTTGACAAAGAGTAGAAATCTAACAGACAAGAGGGTTATGGAGGGGAGAGAGGCTGGTAAATGAGTTGGTCGTGGAGCCGATGTGGAGAACTAACATGTACAGGTAGGCCCAGTGTGGGTTTTAAGGCCTGTCTAGCGAGACGAGCAGCTGCCACAAGTGTGCACAGGCGGGCCTGCCATCCTCTTACAGTGGGATCCATTTGTTTAGAGAAATAAGCAACTGGTCGCTGGACAGCCCAGGTTGGCCCAGAACCCCTAGAGCAATGCCCTGTTGCTCATCTGTCAATTACAGGAATGGCTTTCCCGGGTCTGGGAGAGTGAAGGCTCATGTCAGAGAGCTTTGCCTGGATAAAGCAGAGAAAACAGGGTGCAGAAACAAAGAAAAGCATAATCATGATCATTGGGCCTACTAGGGGCAGGATCCATGATGTCTTGGCCCCACGTTCGGCTGATGAGGTAGTGATCAGAGGGGGCTTTGCTGGTCAGATGAGCAAGCCCATGAATGATTTGGAGGAGAGGGAGGCACGATTTCTCACCAAAATCTCTCTCTCAGACCTTCAACACTTTCTTTTGCTTGCTTTCATTCTAATGCCATTTCATTTTACCCATCCGGCTTTACATAATCTTAAGGCCCTTCAGAATATCCCTCTTCCATACATTTCTTTTTTCAAACACACATACATCACCTCACTTGCATTTACCAGACTTAGCAAAACCTGTTTTAGAAGGGAATTGAACACCATCTAAACAATGATGAAAAAACACATATTTAAGGTAGATAGCCCCTGTAGCTTTTCGTTCCTGACCCAGTGATTCAACTGGCAGAGAATGGTGTCCAAAGCCTGCATCTGTTGGGCGATAATAATGTTTCCAATTTGGCTAAGGTCCCCCTGCAGGGTTTGAATCCAGGGAGGAGGAGGGGTGGTTGGCCATCTGGAGAGGATTTTTAAAAGGAGAAATTCCAGCTGGGCTGACACTGTGTAAGAATCCCAAGCTGCAAAAGTTCAAGGTGACAATGCTCACTGCGGGACTGAGATTGATCATAGCCTAGGGCTTCCTGGTGTAGGAAGATGGGGTGCAGATTTTCCATCTGAGCAGGTCGTGTGGAGTATGGCTGGCCTGTGAATAAACTCTGTCCACCTTGAAGAGTCCTGTTTGGATTCTAATATACTGGTCCCCGAGTCTTTCTTAAGGGGAGCTAGAGACCCTCTCTATCTGCTCCTTGCAATCTGCACGTTTTACCACCTGGGCCCAAGCCTTTGCAAGAGCTCCTGCATCCTCTATGCCATCCCTGTGCCCAGGATAGAGCAGCAGGTCTCTCCCAGCAAGGGGGCAGTATGGTTCTCAGGGAACTGAGCCTATGATGGGGGAGAGAGGTCCAGGGTTTCCTGCCTCTGGCCCTGGGGCCTCTAACCCTGGGGCCATCCACACAGCCTCATATCCCTCCTGGGCCCTGTACCTGCTCAGCTCTCCCCAGCCCCTCCACACCCTACCACTCACCCACTCTGCTCCCCTCTAGGTGTTTCCCCTGTTCCTTGGCCCTCCTGGCCCTTCACCTGCTCTGCTCCAGGGACATCTGTGCTCCAGGGACATTGGTTTTGCCCAGATTTCTGTGCTGCAGTCCCGTGGGTCTCACGCTCCTCCTGGCTCCTGTGACTGGACCCAGTCCCTGAGCCTCTCCAGAGCCTCAACCTTTCCTGGTGTACTCCTGTTCACCACGGCCACTGAGTGGTTGTGCTTTGGGGGTGGGGAGGCTTTTGTCTGGTTTGGTGCTATTTTTAGTCTTTGTTGCTCTGCAATTCGAATGCTGAACAGCAGCAACAAAATTCTAGGATAATATATAATACCCTATCTCTGGCCCTGATGATTGCTGAAGGGGCCACTGCACTGGAAGGCCAGCCACGTCTTGGGGGAGGTCTTAGGGTGGTGCTGCAGGGCTGGGAAGCTGGACAGATTGTGTTGGCCCTGCTTTCCTGGTCCCTCTCCAGCTGGGGGCCTGTCTCAGTGGTGCTGCTGTGCTCCCCAGCGTCCTCCAGTTGGAGGACTGACACCAAGGTGCTGCTGTGCTCCCTGGTGGCCTCCTGCTGTGGTCTGGCCACAGAGGTGCTGGTGTCCCCCCAGGCGTCCTCCAGCACCGGGCCTAGCGTAGAGGGTCTACCCTTCGGGGCGTCCTTTAACAGGGAGCCTGGCCCTGCGGAGGTGGTGTGCTTCTGGGCGTCCACCAGCTCAGAGACACCTGCAAAGGTGACCCTTTTGCCCGGGGTGGCATCCGTTCCCCTCTTATGGACTTCCTGCTTTCGCAGGATACCCGGCCTTGGGGTATTCCCCGAAACCTCAGGCTGCGGGAGGCAGTCCTTGGAATCGGGGTCACTGTGCTCCCGAAAGGTGACACACTTTGGCACCCGGGAGGTGACGCGCCTGGTCTGCCCCCCCCCCTCCTCATAGTCCTCCTCCCCCGCCTGCTTCCTGGAGCGGAGGATCAGGTAGGTGGCCATGACCTTATCGTACTTGTTAGCGTCAATGGCCTCCCGAATTTCCTGCCTCTGATAGCCCAGGCGCTCCATAGCTTTGGTTATGGCCGGGTCCTGGGGGCTGAGCGATGGCTCGCTGAAGGGCAGGAGTCCCTCACTCGTTTCTGCTACCCAGGCGTGCTGCTGGATTTTCTCTAGGGTGCTGCGCCTCCAGGGTTCTGGTGCCAGCATTTTGGCCAGTAGGTCCTGGCATTGCTCCGTGAGGTAGTTAGGCAGATGGACCCACCTTCCCAGGACGCGCACCCTGATCGCCTCGAGGTTTGGGCACCTGAAGGGCAGTGTGCCAGTCACCATTTTATAGAACACGATGCCCAGGCTCCACACGTCCACCTTGGGGCCATTGTACTGCTGGCCAAGATAGACCTCGGGGGCCCTGTATTCTGGAAGACAGCAGCACATGCTCAGCACCCGGTTGAAGGCCTGGACGCTGAGCCCAAAGCCCACCAGCTTGACTTTTCCCTCTTGGGTCAGCAGAATGTTTTCGGGCCTCACATCCAGGTGCGCGATGCCTTTGGCATGGCAGTAGCTGAGGGCTGCGAGGATCTGCTTAAAGAGCGGGCGGGCCTCGCTCTCGTCCAGGCGCCCATGCCTGCTCAGGAAGTCCTGCAGTTCCTCCCCCTGTACGTACTCCATGACGAGCTGCAGCTCTGGCCCGGTGTCCACCACCTGGAAGAGCTCCACGATGTTAGGGTGGTGAAGGGCCTTCATGCACCCCATCTCGCGGGCCAGGAGGCGGAGGTCGGACAGCTCGGACTTGCGGACTTCCCTGATGAGCACCTTCGTGCCCGTGAGCACGTGCACCGCCAACATCACCTTGGCGTGGGAGCCCCGTCCCAGCTCCCGCAGCACCAGGTAGCTTTTCCCTTGACGTCCCTGGAACATAGTGCCTATGCACTTGACTACGCTGACTACCCTCACCAGCCCTGACTGTGCTCCCAGCCCTTGTGCTAACTCCACTGACAGCTGACTCTCCTACGATATTAACAAATGTACTATTAATCTAGTATTAATAGTACTCAGAAAGTATTCACTCACCTCACTAAATACTAACAATGCTAACTTAACTCCACCAACAATACTAAGCACACTCAGCTTACTAGCAATACTAACTACACTACAAATGAATGAAACTGCACAAACAAAAATGACAAATGAGATGTAAATGTAAAAATGTGATTAAAAACAAACTAATTTAAAACTAACCACTAAATTTAAGAATAAAACAGAACAACAAAGCCCAATAGAACAAACAACAGAACAAAAACAATTAGAAACTAAAACCTGAAACAAACAAACAAGCCAAAATAAAAACCCAGAGAAACGACAAAGGGGAAGAAAGAACAAACAATGAAGCAAGAACAAAAGGAAAAATGGGGGAGATCACTGAAAAAATAAAATCAAAAAACTAAAAACTGACATAAAAGAATAAGAAAGCCAGTAACAAAACAATAAAGAAAAAAAAAAAAAGGAAATAAAGGAAAAAGAAAAAGTAGAAAAAACTATAAGCAAATAAAAAAAAGGCAAATAAGGAAAAAACAAAGAAAGAAAAATAAAATAACTAAAATAAATAGCCTAAACAAATAATTAAATAAATAAACCAACGAATAAAGCAAAAGAAAACCAAATACCGCAAAACACAATCTCTCTCTCTGTGTCGGCGTCTGGAGTGCACAGGTCACTGTCCAAAGCTTCCCGGCTCCTGAGGACACAGGCGCAGTCCGGGCGGGCCTGATGTAGGCGGTGCCGGTGCCGTCACAATGGCTCTTTGTGGCCTCAGAGACAGAGGCCACAGCCATTGGCAGAGGGAACCCCCAGCGGTTTCTCAGCCTTAACGAAAAAGCTGCAGCTTAACGGCAACCCTTGGAATGCCCGAGAGGCCCTTTCATTTGCCCTGAGCAATCCCGTCCTGGGTTTTGGCTTTTCCAGGCGTCCCCATCCTGGCCCTGCCTTGTGCAGATGCTTTACTGTCGCGCTCACACTGTGGAGAGAACAGCAAACAGGCGGCGCAGGCGGTTGGGCGCGCGCTGGGGAGCTGTCCACAGCCTCTGCCGCGCCCGCGAGGGGTCCACGTGGCGCGCAGACCCCTCCTGCTGGGCCCGCTGCTCCCCTCAGCAGTGGATTTCAGTCAGTCTGCCTGTTCTGTTCCTGGCTCCGTCTCTGGGGAATCCTCTCACCCTCCTGCACATCTGTCCTGCACCCCGGTGCTTGTATAAATAAAATAAATCTTTAAAAAAAATTAAAAAAAGGAGTCACCATTACTACTGTTGGAGTGAACTTGTAAGGTTTAATTTCTAAAATTTTCAAGTGGTAATTTCAGGATTCTTTTTCAGCCTGTCTTTCTTTTTGGGGGTTTTAAATGTGCCATGGAGTTTTAATTGTGCCATAAAAGATGATGCCAAACTTTCTATCCTGAGCAACTTGGTAGATCTAATTGCTATCTGCTTTTTATTTATTTATTTATTTATTTATTTATTTATTTATTTACAAGCCCTGGGTACAGTCAGAAGTGCGGGAGGGTGAGAGAATTCACCAGAGCCAGAGCAGAGAACAGAATAGGCAGAATGACGAAATACACTGCTGAGGGGAGCAGTGGGCACAACGGGCGAGTTCTGTGTTGCCATGTGAGACCCTCGCTGGTGGTCAGGGATCAAACCTGCGCTGCAGAGGCTGCGGGCAGCTTCGCAGCCTTGCACTCAACCGCTGCGCCACCAGGGGAAACCCATGTTTTTTTTTTTTTAAGTTTTATTTTTATTTGCTGAATTCAGAGAACAAAGAGTAGAGGTTTGGGTAGATAGAAGATTGCTGTAGTTGAAGAAGTTAGATTCCATCTTCTTTTATAAGAAATCACACCACTCTAATATCTAACAAAGATTTATTGATATATAATGTTGTGGGGAAGAATCAAAGTGGAGACCCTGTTGCAGGGGTGAAAGAATTCACCAGAGATAGATGGGAAAGGTCATGTGAATTTATTGAAATACACTGCTAAAAGAAGCAGAGGGCGAAAGCGGAAGGGTGTACTGCTCAGAGTTTGGGTCCCAAGTCTCTCTTTATACTCTAGACACCATTGACTGGTTAGGGTGACTAGTCTTGGGTGTGTCCTGACTGATGATCTGAATCAGCATAGAGGATCATCAGTTCTGGGCCTCACCAGCTTAAGGTCCATGTTTCCATGGCAGTTCCATCCCTACTCCCTTTATCAATCCAGCCTACCAAACTTGCCTGCTGGCCAAGGAGTGGGGGCTTGGTTTTCAAATTCTTAACGATACCTTGACAGACCAGAGGTGCAGGGGTGAAAAATTTCACCAGAGGCAGACTGGAGAACAGAAAAGGCACATTTGTTCAAATACACTGCTAAGAGAAGCAGCTGGGGAGACAGGAAAGACCTGCAAGTGAAGACAGATTTGGGGCTCCCTTTTATAACTGGTTTTGTCAGTTTTGCTTTGGGGAGTGAGTTTTGGGCTGGTTAGTGCAGGGGTATCTGATCCTGGGGGGTTGATCTTTGACCCAGAATGTGTCCTGGCCATGCCTCCACATTCCTGGTCAAAGGGATCCATCTTACGGTTTGGGACCCAGAGCAGCCTTATCAATTCTCTCTGTGTTCAAGCCTCACAAACCTTCCTGCTGGGCAATGGGTGGGGTTTAATTTTAACCTTATTTAACGCTACCCCACCAGATACCATTTGATTTCTGTTTTCCTGCCACAGTGGATACTTTCCTATATGCGGCTTACATTCCCTCTTCCTGGTCTTCACCTGTCTGCATCTGTTAAATTCAGAAGTCTCTACTGACAGAAACAATTCAAAGCATGCACTTTATGACTTAACACTCTTACATCAATAAGTGTCAAGTAAATTACCAAAAAGGGAACCCCAATTCCCCAAAGGCTAAACACAGAAGCAATTCTATGTTTTCTTAAGAGAGAATTTCTGACAATTAGGTTGTAAGTTATGGTACACTCAAAAGAGCAAAAGGGGGTTGAATTGGGTTGCTTTATTTTTTTATTGCTCATTCCCTGTCAAAACCATGTTTAAATACCAAATATTAAAACATGTGCCCATCAAATAAGCAAAAATAATATAAATTCTGGAAAAAGGAAAGGAAATACTGTGATTTCCAGAGAAAGGATCATGTTGTCACTCCTGCAGTATACATCTGGCCCAACACGGGTGTCAGGGTATCATTTCATAAGTTTAAAAACTAAGCTCTCACTCTTACCCCATAGTCATGTTTGAGAGACTTGAGCAGAGAAGGGCATCAATTAGGCTGCCACAGGAACTGGGCCACTAGTCTGACCACCATGGCAGATAAACCAGTCCAACTCCAGGAATGCAGAGACAGGGCCTGCACATATGTCTGTGTCAAAGGGCTGCACCCAAGAGCAGACATCCCAGCTGATAACCCGTGCAAACTGGCTCCCCAAGTAAGAAAGCCTATGTAACTCTAGTGTAAAAGTCTCAAATCCTTCACACACAGCTGTATAGCTCCCTCTTGTCCCCTGTTCCCTTGCAGGCTATTTCAATAAATCCTCCTTTTCTGTTCTCTACTCCATCTCTGCTGCACTCTTACACCCCCATACCTCACACATCCCTCAGCTATGGTTCCACAACAAAGAATCCTTAATAATGTTTGTTCAACTTAATGAACTATCCAATCATCGCTTATATTACTGACCCCTGAATTATTATTATTGAATAATAATTGAACCCCTGAATTATTATTATTTCTGATATAAATGTTATCAACAGCATTAGCAAGCTAATATTGGTTGGGCAATTAAAGATAAATTCATTGATTTTCAAACTCTAAAATGTTCCCTTATTTTCTGTAGATTCAGAGACATGATAAGGGAAGGACACAGGCTCAGATCTCTTTCTTCACCTTCCCTATGCCAGAGAAGCTGCGCTTGAATGTTTACAAATCATGACTGGAGAACAAGGATTGACAGATTTGTCTCTCGTCAAGGAATAAATATTTCAAACTTTATTCATCATATATTGTAGTTTATTTTTTGTTTGTTTTTTTAATTTTTTTTATGGAGGCATGTTTTTATTTATTTATTTATTTATTTATTTATTTGTTTGTTTGTTTGTTTAAAAATGCACTGGGTACAGTCAGAAGCACGGGAGGGTGAGAGAATTCAACAGAGCCAGAGTGGGGAGCAGCAGAGCCAGAGTGGGGAGCAGAACAGGCAGAAGGACCGAAGTACACTGCTGAGGGGAGCAGCGGGTGGCAGGAGAGGTCTGCGCGCCATGTGGGACACTCCTCGGGTGGCCAGGGAGCAGCCGGGGATCGAACCGGCGTCGCAGAGGCCGCGGGCAGCTTCACAACCCAGCCCTCAACCGCTGAGCCACCAGGGAGGCCCTATTGTAGTTTCTTTTGCAACTACTAAAATCTGCACTACAGCAAGGAGATAGCCAAAGGCAATTATATGAAGGTGGCTGGTTTTTCATTGTATTTACAAGGTTGAATTTAGCCTGAGGGTGTCATTTCCTTGTTCTAAGGAAATAATTTCCCTTTTCTCCACGATTCTACATCTTTGGGTTTGCTCCATGAATTTTGAAGTGGCTGGAATTTAGGATGACTTAGAAAATTTGCATCAAAATATGGGTCTTTGAGCAACCCTCAACCATCTTGTAGATTCTGACTCCCACGTATTAGAGGAAAAAACTGTAAAGAACACACAGCAGGGCCTCCCTGGTGGCGCAGCGGTTGAGCGCTGGGTTGCGAAGCTGCCCGCGGCCTCTGCGGCGCCAGTTCGATCTCCAGCAGCTCCCCGGCCACCAGAGGAGGGTCCCACAGGGCGCACAGACCTCTCCTGCCGCCCACTGCTCCCCTCAGCAGTGTACTTCGGTCCTTCTGCCTGCTCTGCTCCCCGCTTTGGCTCTGGTGAATTCTCTCACCCTCCCACGCTTCTGACTGTACCCAGTGCATGTATAAACAAACAAATAAATAAAAATAAAAATACATGCCTCTTTAAAAAAAAAAAAAAAGAACACACAGCAATCACAATAAATGTCCTCTGAAATTAAGACCTTTAAATGTCCCTTCATATGCCATCAGTTGATTCCATTGTTTTTAAAAATTAACTGCTGAGAGAGAAAAAATTTAAAAAAGGAAAAGTATGAGGATTGCATATAAGAGAGCAAGTCAAAATATCTCAGAATAGCTTTCACTTTTTTACATATATATAAAAATGGAGTTTCGGAATTATCACCAATTTCATGAGCTCTAATAAACATCTTTGTGTTTCACTTCATTTTCTTTTAAGTTTTACTGAAGTTCCACTGGTTTCTACCATTATATAGTGATAGGTTTTGGTGTACATTAAAAATTAACATTTGAATAAAAAGTTTCTATTCTTCACCATACAAGAACTCCTTTACCCAAATTCCTCAGCCCCTTTTCCTGTTTCCCTCTGGCAGCGGATATTTGGTTCTTACAGACAAAGATGTTGTTTTTGGTTTGTTTTGTTTGTTCATTTGTTTTGTTTCTTTATCATCTATATAGGTGTGAAATTGTAACAGGGTGGTCCCCAGGAAAGGGGGTGGTTCCAGGTTTCCACCCCACCCAAGGGAGGGTGGAGCTGAGCAGGGAGAGAAGAAGCTGCAGAGGAAACTGCAGAAGGAAGGAAGCAGGATGGAGCCAGAAGGAGACCCGGAGGAGGCACGTGGAGCAGAGAGAGGCATGAAGAAACCATGCCTGCCTTTTGGTCATGGACTGGGTGATGCAGATGTGGGCGAGAGACCCGTGGGGAGGTGGCAATGGCAGTTTTTGTCTTGCTTTTGATAATTTACTCTTTTCCTTCCAGAATTGTCTGGTGGTTTCTGATCCTTTTCTATGGGTCCCCACTGGAAGATGCCTTAGACCTGTGGCAGGCTTTGGGGCCTTATTCTGGGCCAATCCCTTTTGGATGGACTTTTACCCACGAGGGGACTGGTAACTTTGGGTACTTTATTTAGAAACTATAGAGACACACTTCGGCAGGGGGTGGGGGTGGGGGGTGGGGGTGATGGGGAGGGGTGGGGAGGGAGGGCCAGGGAGAGGAAGGACTAGAGTCAAAATAAGGGGGGTGCAATTGTATTGGGATTATAACCAAAATGAAAATGCATACATTGTGCAAAGATGAAAAAATGATGTAAGAATTATATAAAATAAAATATTAAAAAAAGAAACTGTAGTCTTTGCCTTTCCTGTATTGTTTCCTAATTGTATTGAAGTTCCTTCCCAGTAAAGTCTCATATGCTTTGTGTTGATGCAGCGGATGGCAGAACCTATTTAGAGCAGGTAGGTTTGTGGTGTCTGGGCTGCCCCTCTCCCTGCCCTGTAACAAAATCGTATGGTGCTTTTAGTATCCCTCTGACTTATTTTAGATAGCAAAATATATATACTCTAGGTCAATCCATGTTGTTGCAAAGGGCAGGATTTCATCTTCTTATAGCTGAGTAGTCTCCCACTGTGTGTGTGCGTGTGTGTGTATATATATATATCTATATATAGATAGATAGATAGATAGATAGATATATCACATTTTTTTTTATTTTATCATCTACCAGTGGGCTCTAAGTTTGTTTCTCTGTCTTGAGTGTTGTGATAATGTTATGATGAACATGGTGTTCCATATATCTCTTTGAATTTAAATTTGTATATTTTTGTGGTAAAGCTTGACAACTAAAGAGAAGTCAGCTAGCTGGGTCATGTGAGATTATTTTCTTAAATTTCTTGAGGTATTGCCACACTATTTCCATGATTGCAACAATTTAAATCCGTAACAACAATCTACAAAGATTTTGTCTCTCCACAACTTTACCATCACTTGTTTCTTGTCTATTTTGATAATAACCCTCTTAACAGATAGGAGATGATCGCTCATTTTGCTTCTGATTTGCTTTCTTAATAGGAGAGGAGGAACACGTGTTCATGGGCCTGCTGCCATCTCTGTCCTGTGGACAAGTCACTCCGCAACATCTCTGTCCACTTTTTAATGGGTATATTTGTTCTTTTGTTGACGAGTTTAATGCGTTCTTTATAAAATTTCTATATTAAGCCCTTGTCTGACATATGTAAGTATTTTCTCCAAATCATTAGTTTTTTTAATGGTGGTTTCTTTCACTCTATAGAAACTTTTTAGTTTAATATTGTCCCATTTGTTTATATTTGCTTTTGTTTCCTTTGACAATGTAATCCGATTGACAAAAGTCATCTCCAAGGCTGATTAAGGAACTCTGTCATTTTTGTTTTTCTGTGTATTTTGTGATTTGAGAACTTCTATCCATGTCTTTACTCCACTGTTGGTGGAAATGTAGACTGTTTCCTTTCCTAGAAAATTAGGACAGATATTTCTGAAAATACTAACAATAGTTCTACCTTATGATCCAGCAATCCCATTCTTAGATATCTCTCTGAAGTATACAAAAACACTAATATGAAGGGATATGTGCACTCCTATGTTCACTGTAATGGTATTTTCAATACCAAAGTGATGGAAGCAACCTAAGGGTCCAACAACAGATGAGTTGGTTATGAAGATATGGCACACAACACACGAATACTCCTCAGCTACTAAAAAACCCCTCCGGATTAAATCTTGCTATTTACAATAATATCGATGGTACCAGAAGAGACTATGACTCACAGAATTAGTTAGAAGAAAGATAATACCAGGGAGAGTAAATGGTTTGCCCACAGATCCAAAACTATAGCCTAACTTGAAAATAAACGAAAATCTCTTACTTAGACCAATTTTCCATCAACTACTTAAAAATTTATTGGCACAGAATGACCTACATCTATTTCAAACATAGTGTTTTTCTTTAGACTGTTATTTCATTGCAATCTGATTCCGTATGAAAACTTATAACATAAAAAGTTAATGAAGGGCTCTTTATTAAAAGAAATGGATAAAAGGGATCTGAAAAGCATTATCCTTCAGGACTATAATGTGAAACCCTGCCATTTGTTATTTTCCATTTTGTTATGATAAGAATGAAAGGTTAAATATTTTCATATTAGTTTTTACTTTGACATTTACCAAAAAGACTCTGTTCATTTTCAGAGTCACTTAAAAACCAGAAAAACTGTTCATATCAACCATGTAGTATATAGTCCTTACACATGCTTACCAATTAATTTAAATCTAAAAGTTGCCTGTGACATGATTCTTTCATCAGTAAAGACACATTAATTATTATATGGCCAATACTGCAGTGAGAAATTATTGGGAAAGGGGCCTCGCTGGTGGCTTAGGGAGTAAGTCTCAGCTCTGTCACTGCTGTGGCCTGAGTTCAATTCCCCACGAGGGAGCTAAGCCACATAGGGTGCAGCAGCCTTCTCCTGTCATGCCTGCTGCTCCCTTGAGCAATGTATTTCAGTACATCTGCCTGTTTTGCTCCCCACTCTCTCTGGTGAATCCTCTCAACCACTGCACCTCTGGGCTACACCCCAGTTCTTCTATGCTTAAAAAAATACATTGGAAAAAGGTGGCAGTCTTTGTTTGGAAAGTCTGCAAAGCAGATCAAGGAGAAAAGACTTTAATGAGAAACTATTTGAGAATAGTAGAGAGCAATATGATGAAGGGATAAACATGGTCACTCAAACTAAAGCATAAACTAACTGAATTATAAACATTTTGAGAATAAATCAATCAGCTAATTCTGTTACATTACATTCATTTATCAACTCTTAATCGACTTGCTTCAGTGTATTTCTGATACATTGTCTAGTCCACAAATCACTACACAACAGAATACAACTTAAATATATGAAGGAAAACTCCATTATGGAAGTTTGTAGATGGCTCACAGCTATTCCATGCAAACACAGTTTGGGGAACCTCCCCTCATGAAACCACAGGAAACAGGTCTTGGGCCCAAAGTCTCTACACGGGTGGTGCCACAATATGCCTCCCGTGGGGCAGAGAAGTGTGCAGGCATGAGCCACAAATCCATGGTCCTCCTTGGAACCCGGGTCCAGGTTAGTTATTTAGGCTTGTGAAATAGGACTTGGGCCCTATTCCAAAATGTGCTAGGGATCTAAACCATGGCAATACAACCCTGCATTTCCAATACATTGTGAGTGCTCCTGCATCAGGAAATAATCTCCTCTTTTCACCACCATAGAGGACACTTGATTTTCCTAGGGCTACAGGAATTAAGGAGTAATGTTTTACTATCTCGTCTATTTCTTTCACTACCACTATTCCCTATTGGAATGGCATTAAGCCAAATCAGACTGGGAAGGAAAGGAAAACAATGAAATAACTGCAGGGGACATAATTTGAGGAACATTTTCCAGGACATAATTTGAGGAAATTCAAGGACTTTCTATATTATTGATGCAGATGTTGGCTACATAGATCAACTGAGGAACAAACATTTTCTTACCCATGACTTAGATGTGGTATAAACGGAATTAGAAATTTCCTCCACATCTGAGGATTGGAAAGCTGATAGTATACCAGAGACTATAATTCAACTAAGAGGCCCACATAGTAAGACCTCCATAACGGATCATGGTTTTTAGCAGTTATGTAAGCAAAATACCCAAAAGCAATAATTAATATACATATGTGTGTGTTACAGTAGTTTATAACACTGCATAAATTTTTGGAGTACAGCTTCACACCTATTAAAATGTGTAATTCCACACCACACACACCAACAGAGTTCTAATGAGCCTCCACTAACAGGCTTCCCCTAACACATGCCCCCTCTCCAGGATCAGGTCCTCCTGCCAATTTGTGTCTGCACAAGCATCGACTTCTCTTCTTACGCACGCGCGCATGTGTGTGTGTGTGTGTGTGTGTGTGTGTGTGTGCCCTCACCCCACTGAAAGGAGGACTCTGGTGAAGTTTTTCTTAGAGGTGACACAAGAACCCCCATCTGTGACCCCAACACCTCTCCCAAGGAAACAAGGAAAGTCTGAGAAACTGTCATCCAGGCAAACTGGATGGGATTATTGGGCATAAAATGGCATTAGCAAAAACAAACTAAAGTATGGCATTTAGTTATTATGTCAACATTGCTGCATTAGTGGTAAAAAAAAAATCTGTACTCATGTAGGATGTTAACAAAAGGGAAATGGTGTGGGATAAAAAAGACCTGTACTGCCTTTGCAACTTTTTTGTAATTCGAACAGTATTCTTTAAATGTTATTTTTAAAAATACTCTCAATATTTAATAGGTTATAGATGGAAAGTTTTTTTTCTTTTCCAGTTTCCCAGGTATCACCGTCCAGGGAGTGGAGAGAAGGGTTCTGGGGAGAAAAGCTGGAAACCTCACACACAGGGCAGGCTCCGGAGTCTCCTCTCCTCTGAGCCCTGCTGCTCAGACTCCTCACAGAGCATCTGACCCAAGGACGCCCCCCTCCAGGACCCCCAACTCTGCCCACCTCAGCCCCCGCCATGTCCTGGCGGCTCCACCAGAATCCGGAACAGGCGGCAGCGCCCCCGTGTGGCCACAGGGCTGAGCACAGGAGCCCAGAGCCGCCCTTTCTCCTGCTCAGCCAGGCCCTCCCCAGGCTCCCTGGGCCCCCAGCGGCAGGACAGGGATCTGCACACAAGGGGGCGCCCAAGTCCAGTGTCAGGTCAGAGTCCTCCAATTTTCTTAGCCCTATGGACAAAGGACAAAAGCAGGTTTCCAGGTCCTAATAGCTGATTCCCAGATTATGGGCTGATCCCCAAATATAGAGGTTCCTTCGGTCTCGGGTGGATCCTTGGACTCCAGAGTCTCTGCACTTTGTTTCTGCTTCTGCTTCCAGGGGTGAAAGCGCCTCCTCCTGGGAATTAACATTCAATTCTACCCAGGAGCCCAGGTCCTCGCCCAAGAAAAGGAAAAGGTTCCAGGATAATGCCAAGACCCGTGGGCCGACCACCCATCCACGTCTTAGAGCAGGGGGGAGCAGGAGTGATCAGAGCCGGGGAGAGACCCCGGGAGCTGGTGGTGGTATGTGGTGGATCACTGGTGGAAGGGCCACACCTAAGAGGAACAATAACTATAGAAAGATGACCCATGCTGTCAGAAAATAAATAAATAAATATACATCTTTTAAAAATTCTCCATCTCTGAATCAGGGGAGGTTGAGGAGAGCCCCCAGGGCATGGCTAGGAAGGTTGGAGGCTCCTGGAAATGAAGCAGAGGATGAAAATGGGGACTAGAGGAAGGGGCCGAAAAGGAGTGGTGGGGGCACCAGGAAGGGTGGGGCCAGGAAGGGGCAGCATCGGGGACACTGTGAGGGGAAGGTCTGTGTGGGTGACGCGGCTCAGGCTGGGGCTGGGAGAGTCTCTGTCTCCCCTGGTGGGACTGCAGAGGGGCTGGTGCTGTAACTGACCAGGGAATCACTTACGTTCTGGGCCTTTCCTATCCATACAGGCTGGTGTGACTCAAACATGCACACTCAGGCTGATGAAGGAGAGAGGGAGGAGAGGACAGATGGTTAGGAGGAGGCCCCATTTCCTGAGCCACAACATTCTCCTCAACTCCCCAATGCTGGGGTGGCAGGGAGATTCCTGGAATCAAGAGGAGGTGATTCAGGGAATCAAGAGGAGAAGGCCTGTGCTGCTCTGGAGGGTCAGCCCTGGGGCTGATTCTGGGCTCCAGGGCCCCACTCCCTACAGGCAGTCAGAGTCAGCCCTGCTGCTCACAGTTCCAGGCTGCTGAGAGCCCCTCTGTGCCGTGACCCTGCAGACACCGCTCTGGGGATAGTATAAAGAAACAAAACAGCAAAATTAAATGGGAATCTAAAAACGGTAGAACTGATTTTTAAAAATCACATATTTTGAATGACACTTCAGGGGATGTTGATGCCTTGTCTGACAGCTCATTGCAATCAGGGCTTTGACTGTCACGTGAGCTACTCTGGCCTCCACTGTTTCTTGTGAGAAAACAGCCACTGATCACTTTATTGCCTGAATATCTTACTGGTTTATACCAAATCTCTTCCTACTTTGCTTCTAAAACAAAGATCCGGCATCTCCACAGTCTCTGAGGGCAGGCGGCAGGAGGGCCTCACTCAGAGGCTCCAGCTCTGGGTCCCATGAGGCTGGGATGGGGACGAGATGTTGGCAGATCTGAACGGCCGTGATCAGCATGGAAGGACCTGCCTCAGAGCTCATGCATGTGGCTCCTGGAGAAAACCGTCAGGTCCTTGTCCTGTGGGCGTCCCCTTAGCTGAGTGTCCACCGTGTGAAGGGATCACCCCAGAGAGGGACCAGGAGGGGAGCCCGGGTGGGAAGTCTCAGCCCCTGTGAGCCTGACTCTGTGACGTGGCGCGTCCCTTCTGCTTCATTCTCCTCACGAGAAAGAGCCAGCTAGTCAGACACACTCCCAGGGGGCACTGTCTCCCCTCCTGTGTATCCCAGAATGGGAGGAAAATTGAAAACCAACACAGTAGACCTTCTGGACACTCATTATTTCTATTTTGTCCACATAAAAAATAGGCTGCCTCCCACCCAAGTCCCCTAAAAGTCTCTCCCATCCCAGGAGCAGCGTGACATCAGCATCTCATCGCGTGACTCAGGACCACGCAGAGGAGGCGCCTTGAGAACATCTGTGCAGTCAAATTGTCTGTGCTCAGCTCCTCGTGGGCTACAGCAGTTTTCCCATAAGCCCTCGATGAAGATACAGTGGAAAACAGACACAGGGCAACTTGTAGATCCATTTTTTTAATGTTTTAAAAGCAAATTTATTGAGATATAACTTTTGGCCATTGAGTCATTTGTTGAAGTCTCACCTGTCATGTCCTTTGGGTAAGTGCAGAGCAGGACAATCATCCCATACTCTACCTTGAGAACATCTGCATCACCACAACAACCTTGTTTCCTGGGTCTGGGCCCATGGGGCACCACCCCTCTTTCCCCTCCCAGCCCTGGGCAGTCAGAGCCCACTCTCTGCCTCTGGGGATGGGCCAGGAGACTTCTCTCTAAACACATCCCAGGCGACTCCGCTGACACAGACCTGCAGTGGACATTTGGGGTACCCTAACCCAATGCATGCTGGTGCCCAGGAACATACTCCACAGGGTGTTAAGGTCACAGAGAACCACATGACCCCACCCTGGAGGCCGCAGCCTGGGGTGTGTGAGGAGAGAAGGGCTGCAGTAGCTGCTCAGAGGGGGCCAAGGGCAGAGCCAGGGAGGTTCCTTCCTCAGCAGGAAGGGGACGTGGGAGCTGGGTCTGAAAGCCAGATGTGGGCACAGGAACAGAAGTGGCTCAGGGAGCTGATGAAAGGCCGGCTACTTGACCTCAGCAGTTACTTTCGCTGTGTGACTTGGAGATCCCTCCCCAGCACTCTGTGAACTGGGAAGTGATACTGACCTGACACCCCTCCCCCACACCCTCTCAGAAACAGGACATGGAGACTTAGGGGTTATGGCAGTGCCCAG
>NW_023601433.1:19026470-19051878 GCF_014898055.3 Talpa occidentalis
CTGGGTGCGCCAGACCCTCCTTCCTTGAGCACGCACACACTCACCCTCACAGCTCGCACACCCACACTCACAGGGGGAAAGGGAGGGGTGGGGGGCATCAGAGCCCTGGCTTGGCCTGACCTGTCCCCAGGGCCCCCCTAGTTACCTCAGGGGCAGTGCTGGTGTTGGCCTGAGACATACGAACAGGCTCCTCATGCCTTGCAGCAGAGGGAGACACGAGTTTCGGGGACCTTTTTTGGGTCCACTGTGGGGAGACCTGGGCAAACAGCAAGAAAACGTGGGGCCAGGTCCAGGTCCACCAGGCAAGTGAGCTGGGTCAGGTTTGGTTCAGAACCAACTGCCTGGGGACCAGGGTTCCAAGGTGATGTGTGCCCTGTCATCTCTCGGAGGTGATGTCACTTCCTGGGTCCCCTTCCCTGGACTTCCTGCTCACACAGATGCCCTACTCCCCCCCATGGCTGCCTGGGCCACTTCCTTTTCACCCTCCATGCCAGGCTCATCTCACAACACTGAGAGCAGCACAGCCTCCCAGAGACCTTGGATGGTGCCATGAAGCCAGGGCCAAGCTGGAGACCCAGGTCTCTGGCTGCTAACCTGACTCGTCCTCCCTGCCAGGGAGCAGGCCCTGCAGCACCAGCAACTTCAGGCTCCCGTCTCCAATGGGCCCAGAGGAGCTCCAGAGTGTGGAGCCTCTCCCTGGGGTGGTCCTGGGGAGTGGGCCACTCCTCTCTGCTGCCCTTGGAAGGGAGGCTGGTGTCAGGCTCACAGCACTTGGAGGGTCCCACCCGGGGGAGGGCACCTGCACATGGCTCACCCAGGCCTGGCCAGCCCTGCTGGGGGCTGAGACATCTCCCACCCGGTGTGCCTGTTCTCCCTCGAGGTGGAATCCACCCAAACTCAGCCCTGCTCCTCTCTGGCTGTGCCCTACAGGGCCTTGTCGGCACAGTCAAGGTGCCAAGGCCACAAACAGTGTACACGTGCTGGCGACAAACATCTCAGGGACCCCCAAGCCCTGCCTGCTCACACACCTGCCCAACTGCCTGGAGGTTGTATGGACTTGGGGCTGGGTTCTGATTGGGACGAGGCCACCCAAGGCATGGGGTGTCCACTCCAACAGTGACTGATGCCAGCGAGGCCTCTTCTGTCTCCTTCCCTGTCCTCACTGGCTGACTCTCCCTTTCTCTTTCTGTATGTCCCTCTGATGTTCTCTCTCCCCCTCTTGGTCTGTCCTCATCTCACTCTCTGTGTGTGTCCCTGTCCTTCTCTGCTTCTCTGTCCCTGCCCCATTCCTTTGTGTCTGTCTCAGTTTCCCTCTGATCCCCAGTGTGCAGAGGACCAGAGGGAGGGAGGGAGAAGATAGGGGACTGAGGTGATGGTGCACGGGTGCCTTGGAGAAGGAAACTCTATGGGGACTACACCTGAGTGGGTGGGGGAAAACAAACAGCATTTACAAGTGAAAACTGAAGTTAAAAAATAAAAAAAAAGAATATATATAAAAAAAATACAATCACGCCTGCAGGATCCTCCCCCTGTCTTGGCTTCTCCAGCAGTGGGGTGTGAACTGTCCACACTGGGCAGCTCCTGAAGCATCCTGGCCTATACCTGTCTCCCGCAGTGGGGCTGTTTTGATCCTGTCTCCTGGAGGCAGCATCAAGTTGGGTTTTGTTTTTGGTACAACCAGTCACTCTGTGTCTTATTCTTTGGTGAGTTCAATTAATTTCCATAAAGGGTGATGACATGATGACTTACTACAGTGCTTTTGTCTTCAGTCAAATCCAACCAAGAAATGTGTGGTATCTGGAGCGGGTGGTGCGGGCTCCAGGGTCACCGCCTCCTTGGTCCCCTGGTCAGTTTGGAGGATGGTGTCGGTCCAGAGGCCCAGACATTAGCCAGGTGGCTGGGGTTCTGACCTGGGCACTGCCATAACCCCTAAGTCTCCATGTCCTTGTTTCTGAGAGGGTGTGGGTAGGGGTGTCAGGTCAGTATCACTTCCCAGTTCACAGAGTGCTGGGGAGGGATCTCCAAGGTCACACAGCGAAAGTAACTGCTGAGGTCAAGTAGCCGGCCTTTCATCAGCTCCCTGAGCCACTTCTGTTCCTGTGCCCACATCTGGCTTTCAAGACCCAGCTCCCATGTCCCCTTCCTGCTGAGGAAGGAACCTCCCTGGCTCTGCCCTTGGCCCCCTCTGAGGCAGCTACTGCAGCCCTTCTCTCCTCACACACCCCAGGCTGCAGGGCCTCCAGGGTGGGGTCATGTGGTTCTCTGTGACCTTAACGCCCTGTGGAGTATGTTCCTGGGCACCAGCATGCATTGGGTTAGGGTACCCCAAATGTCCACTGCAGGTCTGTGTCAGCGGAGTTGCCTGGGATGTGTTTAGAGAGAAGTTCCCTGGCCCATCCCCAGAGGCAGAGAGTGGGCTCTGGCTGCCCAGGGCTGGGGAGGGGAAAGAGGGGGTGGTGCCCCATGGGCCCAGACCCAGGAAACAAGGTTGTTGTGGTGATGGAGATGTTCTCAAGGTAGAGTATGGGATGATTGTCCTGCTCTGCACTTACCAAAAGGACATGACAGGTGAGCCTTCAACAAATGACTCAATGGCCAAAAGTTATATCTCAATAAATTTGCTTTTAAAACATTAAAAAATGGGTCTACAAGTTGCCCTGTGTCTGTTCTCCACTGTATCTTCATCGAGGGCTTATGGGAAAACTGCTGTAGCCCACGAGGAGCTGAGCACAGACAATTTGACTGCACAGATGTTCTCAAGGCGCCTCCTCTGCGTGGTCCTGAGTCACGCGATGAGATGCTGATGTCACGCTGCTCCTGCGATGGGAGAGACTTTTAGGGGCCTTGGGTGGGAGGCAGCTTATTTTTTATGTGGACAGAATAGAAATAATGAGTGTCCAGAAGGTCTACTGTGTTGGTTTTCAATTTTCCTCCAATTCTGGGATACACAGGAGGGGAGACAGTGCCCCCCGGGAGTGTGTCTGACTCGCTGGCTCTTTCTCGTGAGGAGAATGAAGCAGAAGGGACGCGCCACGTCACAGAGTCAGGCTCACAGGGGCTGAGACTTCCCACCCGGGCTCCCCTCCTGGTCCCTCTCTGGGGTGACTCCCTTCACACGGTGGACACTCAGCTAAGGGACGCCCACAGGACAAGGACCTGAGGGTTTTCTCCAGGAGCCACATGCATGAGCTCTGAGGCAGGTCCTTCCACGCTGATCACGGCCGTTCAGATCCGCCAACATCTCGTCCCCATCCCAGCCTCATGGGACCCAGAGCTGGAGCCTCTGAGTGAGGCCCCTCCTGCCGCCTGCCCTTCAGAGAATGTGGAGATGCCGGATCTTTGTTTTAGAAGCAAAGTAGGAAGAGATTTGGAATAAACCAGTAAGATATTCAGGCGATAAAGTGATCAGTGGCTGTTTTCTCACAAGAAACAGTGGAGGCCAGAGTAGCTCACGTGACGGTCAAAGCCCTGATTGCAATGAGCTGTCAGACAAGGAATCCACATCCACTGAAGTGTCCTTCAAAATATGTGATTTTTAAAAATCAGTTCTACCGTTTTTAGATTCCCATTTAATTTTGCTGTTTTGTTTCTTTATACTATCCCCAGAGCGGTGTCTGCAGGGTCACGGCACAGAGGGGCTCTCAGCAGCCTGGAACTGTGAGCAGCAGGGCTGACTCTGACCTGCCTGTAGGGAGTGGGGCCCTGGAGCCCCAGAATCAGCCCCCAGGGCTGACCTTCCAGAGCAGCGCAGGCCTTTCTCCTCTTGATTCCCTGAATCACCTCCTCTTGATTCCAGGAATCTCCCTGCCACCCCAGCATTGGGGAGTTGAGGAGGATGTTGTGGCTCAGGAAATGGGGGTCTCCTCCTAACCATCTGTCCTCTCCTCCTCTCTCTCCTTCATCAGCCTGAGTGTGCGTGTTTGAGTCACACCAGCCCTGTATGGACAGGAAAGGCCCAGAACTTAAGTGATTCCCTGGTCAGTTACAGCACCAGCCCCTCTGCAGTCCCACCAGGGGAGACAGAGACTCTCCCAGCCCCAGCCAGAGCCGCGTCACCCACACAGACCTTCCCTCACAGTGTCCCCGATGCTGCCCCTTCCTGGCCCCACCCTTCCTGGTGCCCCCACCACTCCTTTTGGGCCCCATCCTCTAGTCCCCATTTTCATCCTCTGCTCCATTTCCAGGAGCCTCCCCACCTTCCTAGCCATGCCCTGGGGGCTCTCCTCAACCTCCCCTGATTAAGAGATGGAGAATTTTTAAAAGATGTATATTTATTTATTTATTTTCTGACAGCGTGGGTCATCTTTCTATAGTTATTGTTCCTCTTAGGTGTGGCCCTTCCACCAATGATCCACCACATACCACCACCAGCTCCCGGGGTCTCTCCCCGGCTCTGATCACTCCTGCTCCCCCCTGCTCTAAGACGTGGATGGGTGGTCGCCCCACGGGTCTTGGCATTATCCTGGAACCTTTTCCTTTACTTGGGCGAGGACCTGGGCTCCTGGGTAGAATTGAATGTTAATTCCCAGGAGGAGGCGCTTTCACCCCTGGAAGCAGAAGCAGAAACAAAGTACAGAGACTCTGGAGTCCAAGGATCCACCCGAGACCGAAGGAACCTCTATATTTGGGGATCAGCCCATAATCTGGGAATCAGCTATTAGGACCTGGAAACCTGCTTTTGTCCTTTGTCCATAGGACTAAGAAAATTGGAGGACTCTGACCTGACACTGGACTTGGGCGCCCCCTTGTGTGCAGATCCCTGTCCTGCCGCTGGGGGCCCAGGGAGCCTGGGGAGGGCCTGGCTGAGCAGGAGAAAGGGCGGCTCTGGGCTCCTGTGCTCAGCCCTGTGGCCACACGGGGGCGCTGCCGCCTGTTCCGGATTCTGGTGGAGCCGCCAGGACATGGCGGGGGCTGAGGTGGGCAGAGTTGGGGGTCCTGGAGGGCGGCGTCCTGGGGTGAGATGCTCTGTGAGGAGTCTGAGCAGCAGGGCTCAGAGGAGAGGAGACTCCGGAGCCTGCCCTGTGTGTGAGGTTTCCAGCTTTTCTCCCAGAACCCTTCTCTCCACTCCCTGGACGGTGATACCTGGGAAACTGGAAAAGAAAAAAAACTTTCCATCTATAACCTATTAAATATTGAGAGTATTTTTAAAAATAACATTTAAAGAATACTGTTCGAATTACAAAAAAGTTGCAAAGGCAGTACAGGTCTTGTTTATCCCACACCATTTCCATTTTGTTAACATCCTACATGAGTACAGATTTTTTTTTACCACTAATGCAGCAATGTTGACATAATAACTAAACGCCATACTTTAATTTGTTTTTGCTAATGCCATTTTATGCCCAATAATCCCATCCAGTTTGCCTGGATGACAGTTTCTCAGACTTTCCTTGTTTCCTTGGGAGAGGTGTTGGGGTCACAGATGGGGGTTCTTGGGTCACCTCTAAGAAAAACTTCACCAGAGTCCTCCTTTCAGTGGGGTGAGGGCACACACACACACACACACACACACACACACACATGCGCGCGCGGAAGAAGAGAAGTCGATGCTTGTGCAGACACAAATTGGCAGGAGGACCTGATCCTGGAGAGGGGGCGTGTGTTAGGGGAAGCCTGTTAGTGGAGGCTCATTAGAACTCTGTTGGTGTGTGTGGTGTGGAATTACACATTTTAATAGGTGTGAAGCTGTACTCCAAAAATTTATGCAGTGTTATAAACTAGTGTAACACACATATGTATATTAATTATTGCTTTTGGGTATTTTGCTTACATAACTGCTAAAAACCATGATCCGTTATGGAGGTCTTACTATGTGGGCCTCTTAGTTGAATTATAGTCTCTGGTATACTATCAGCTTTCCAATCCTCAGATGTGGAGGAAATTTCTAATTCCGTTTATACCACATCTAAGTCATGGGTAAGAAAATGTTTGCTCCTCAGTTGATCTATGTAGCCAACATCTGCATCAATAATATAGAAAGTCCTTGAATTTCCTCAAATTATGTCCTGGAAAATGTTCCTCAAATTATGTCCCCTGCAGTTATTTCATTGTTTTCCTTTCCTTTCCAGTCTGATTTGGCTAATTTTAATGCCATTCCAATAGGGAATAGTGGTAGTGAAAGAAATAGACGAGATAGTAAAACATTACTCCTTAATTCCTGTAGCCCTAGGAAAATCAAGTGTCCTCTATGGTGGTGAAAAGAGGAGATTATTTCCTGATGCAGGAGCACTCACAATGTAATGGAAATGCAGGGTTGTATTGCCATGGTTTTGATCCCTAGCACATTTTGGAATAGGGCCCAAGTCCTATTTCACAAGCCTAAATAACTAACCTGGACCCGGGTTCCAAGGAGGACCATGGATTTGTGGCTCATGCCTGCACACTTCTCTGCCCCACGGGAGGCATATTGTGGCACCACCCGTGTAGAGACTTTGGGCCCAAGACCTGTTTCCTGTGGTTTCCTGAGGGGAGGTTCCCCAAACTGTGTTTGCATGGAATAGCTGTGAGCCATCTACAAACTTCCATAATGGAGTTTTCCTTCATATATTTAAGTTGTATTCTGTTGTATAGTGATTTGTGGACTAGACAATGTATCAGAAATACACTGAAGCAAGTCGATTAAGAGTTGATAAATGAATGTAATGTAACAGAATTAGCTGATTGATTTATTCTCAAAATGTTTATAATTCAGTTAGTTTATGCTTTAGTTTGAGTGACCATGTTTATCCCTTCATCATATTGCTCTCTACTATTCTCAAATAGTTTCTCATTAAAGTCTTTTCTCCTTGATCTGCTTTGCAGACTTTCCAAACAAAGACTGCCACCTTTTTCCAATGTATTTTTTTAAGCATAGAAGAACTGGGGTGTAGCCCAGAGGTGCAGTGGTTGAGAGGATTCACCAGAGAGAGTGGGGAGCAGAACAGGCAGATGTACTGAAATACATTGCTCAAGGGAGCAGCAGGCATGACAGGAGAAGGCTGCTGCACCCTATGTGGCTTAGCTCCCTCGTGGGGAATTGAACTCAGGCCACAGCAGTGACAGAGCTGAGACTTACTCCCTAAGCCACCAGCGAGGCCCCTTTCCCAATAATTTCTCACTGCAGTATTGGCCATATAGAATTTAATATAAAATTAATGTGTCTTTACTGATCAAAGAATCATGTCACAGGCAACTTTTAGATTTAAATTAATTGGTAAGCATGTGTAAGGACTATATACTACATGGTTGATATGAACAGTTTTTCTGGTTTTTAAGTGACTCTGAAAATGAAAAGAGTCTTTTTGGTAAATGTCAAAGTAAAAACTAATATGAAAATATTTAACCTTTCATTCTTATCATAACAAAATGGAAAATAACAAATGGCAGGGTTTCACATTATAGTCCTGAAGGATAATGCTTTTCAGATCCCTTTTATCCATTTCTTTTAATAAAGAGCCCTTCATTAACTTTTTATGTTATAAGTTTTCATACGGAATCAGATTGCAATGAAATAACAGTCTAAAGAAAAACACTATGTTTGAAATAGATGTAGGTCATTCTGTGCCCATAAATTTTTAAGTAGTTGATGGAAAATTGGTCTAAGTAAGAGATTTTCGTTTATTTTCAAGTTAGGCTATAGTTTTGGATCTGTGGGCAAACCATTTACTCTCCCTGGTATTATCTTTCTTCTAACTAATTCTGTGAGTCATAGTCTCTTCTGGTACCATCGATATTATTGCAAATAGCAAGATTTAATCCGGAGGGGTTTTTTAGTAGCTGAGTAGTATTCGTGTGTTGTGTGCCATATCTTCATAACCAACTCATCTGTTGTTGGACCCTTAGGTTGCTTCCATCACTTTGGTATTGAAAATACCATTACAGTGAACATAGGAGTGCACATATCCCTTCATATTAGTGTTTTTGTATACTTCAGAGAGATATCTAAGAATGGGATTGCTGGATCATAAGGTAGAACTATTGTTAGTATTTTCAGAAATATCTGTCCTAATTTTCTAGGAAAGGAAACAGTCTACATTTCCACCAACAGTGGAGTAAAGACATGGATAGAAGTTCTCAAATCACAAAATACACAGAAAAACAAAAATGACAGAGTTCCTTAATCAGCCTTGGAGATGACTTTTGTCAATCGGATTACATTGTCAAAGGAAACAAAAGCAAATATAAACAAATGGGACAATATTAAACTAAAAAGTTTCTATAGAGTGAAAGAAACCACCATTAAAAAAACTAATGATTTGGAGAAAATACTTACATATGTCAGACAAGGGCTTAATATAGAAATTTTATAAAGAACTCATTAAACTCGTCAACAAAAGAACAAATATCCCCATTAAAAAGTGGACAGAGATGTTGCAGAGCGACTTGTCCACAGGACAGAGATGGCAGCAGGCCCATGAACACGTGTTCCTCCTCTCCTATTAAGAAAGCAAATCAGAAGCAAAATGAGCGATCATCTCCTATCTGTTAAGAGGGTTATTATCAAAATAGACAAGAAACAAGTGATGGTAAAGTTGTGGAGAGACAAAATCTTTGTAGATTGTTGTTACGGATTTAAATTGTTGCAATCATGGAAATAGTGTGGCAATACCTCAAGAAATTTAAGAAAATAATATCACATGACCCAGCTAGCTGACTTCTCTTTAGTTGTCAAGCTTTACCACAAAAATATACAAATTTAAATTCAAAGAGATATATGGAACACCATGTTCATCATAACATTATCACAACACTCAAGACAGAGAAACAAACTTAGAGCCCACTGGTAGATGATAAAATAAAAAAAAAAATATATATATATATATATATATATATATATATATATATATATACACACACACACACACACACAGTGGGAGACTACTCAGCTATAAGAAGATGAAATCCTGCCCTTTGCAACAACATGGATTGACCTAGAGTATATATATTTTGCTATCTAAAATAAGTCAGAGGGATACTAAAAGCACCATACGATTTTGTTACAGGGCAGGGAGAGGGGCAGCCCAGACACCACAAACCTACCTGCTCTAAATAGGTTCTGCCATGCGCTGCATCAACACAAAACATATGAGACTTTACTGGGAAGGAACTTCAATACAATTAGGAAACAATACAGGAAAGGCAAAGACTACAGTTTCTTTTTTTAATATTTTATTTTATATAATTCTTACATCATTTTTCATCTTTGCACAATGTATGCATTTTCATTTTGGTTATAATCCCAATACAATTGCACCCCCCTTATTTTGACTCTAGTCCTTCCTCTCCCTGGCCCTCCCTCCCCACTCACCCCATCCCCCCATCCCCCACCCCCCCACCCACCCCCTGCCGAAGTGTGTCTCTATAGTTTCTAAATAAAGTACCCAAAGTTACCAGTCCCCTCGTGGGTAAAAGTCCATCCAAAAGGGATTGGCCCAGAATAAGGCCCCAAAGCCTGCCACAGGTCTAAGGCATCTTCCAGTGGGGACCCATAGAAAAGGATCAGAAACCACCAGACAATTCTGGAAGGAAAAGAGTAAATTATCAAAAGCAAGACAAAAACTGTCATTGCCACCTCCCCACGGGGCTCTCGCCCACATCTGCATCACCCAGTCCACGACCAAAAGGCAGGCATGGTTTCTTCATGCCTCTCTCTGCTCCACGTGCCTCCTCCGGGTCTCCTTCTGGCTCCATCCTGCTTCCTTCCTTCTTCAGTTTCCTCTGCAGCTTCTTCTCTCCCTGCTCAGCTCCACCCTCCCTTGGGTGGGGTGGAAACCTGGAACCACCCCCTTTCCTGGGGACCACCCTGTTACAATTTCACACCTATATAGATGATAAAGAAACAAAACAAATGAACAAACAAAACAAACCAAAAACAACATCTTTGTCTGTAAGAACCAAATATCTGCTGCCAGAGGGAAACAGGAAAAGGGGCTGAGGAATTTGGGTAAAGGAGTTCTTGTATGGTGAAGAATAGAAACTTTTTATTCAAATGTTAATTTTTAATGTACACCAAAACCTATCACTATATAATGGTAGAAACCAGTGGAACTTCAGTAAAAATTAAAAGAAAATGAAGTGAAACACAAAGATGTTTATTAGAGCTCATGAAATTGGTGATAATTCCGAAACTCCATTTTTATATATATGTAAAAAAGTGAAAGCTATTCTGAGATATTTTGACTTGCTCTCTTATACGCAATCCTCATACTTTTCCTTTTTTAAATTTTTTCTCTCTCAGCAGTTAATTTTTAAAAACAATGGAATCAACTGATGGCATATGAAGGGACATTTAAAGGTCTTAATTTCAGAGGACATTTATTCTGATTGCTGTGTGTTCTTTTTTTTTTTTTTAAAGAGGCATGTATTTTTATTTTTATTTATTTGTTTGTTTATACATGCACTGGGTACAGTCAGAAGCGTGGGAGGGTGAGAGAATTCACCAGAGCCAAAGCGGGGAGCAGAGCAGGCAGAAGGACCGAAGTACACTGCTGAGGGGAGCAGTGGGCGGCAGGAGAGGTCTGTGCGCCATGTGGGACCCTCCTCTGGTGGCCGGGGAGCTGCCGGAGATCGAACTGGCGCCGCAGAGGCCGCGGGCAGCTTCGCAACCCAGCGCTCAACCGCTGCGCCACCAGGGAGGCCCTGCTGTGTGTTCTTTACAGTTTTTGCTCTAATACGTGGGAGTCAGAATCTACAAGATGGATGAGGGTTGCTCAAAGACCCATATTTTGATGCAAATTTTCTAAGTCATCCTAAATTCCAGCCACTTCAAAATTCATGGAGCAAACCCAAAGATGTAGAATCGTGGAGAAAAGGGAAATTATTTCCTTAGAACAAGGAAATGACACCCTCAGGCTAAATTCAACCTTGTAAATACAATGAAAAACCAGCCACCTTCATTTAATTGCCTTTGGCTATCTCCTTGCTGTAGTGCAGATTTTAGTAGTTGCAAAAGAAACTACAATAGGGCCTCCCTGGTGGCTCAGCGGTTGAGCGCTGGGTTGTGAAGCTGCCCGCGGCCTCTGCGACGCCGGTTCGATCCCCGGCTGCTCCCCGGCCACCCGAGGAGTGTCCCACATGGCGCGCAGACCTCTCCTGCCGCCCGCTGCTCCCCTCAGCAGTGTACTTCGGTCCTTCTGCCTGTTCTGCTCCCCACTCTGGCTCTGCTGCTCCCCACTCTGGCTCTGGTGAATTCTCTCACCCTCCCGCGCTTCTGACTGTACCCAGTGCATTTTTAAACAAACAAACAAACAAATAAATAAATAAAAACATGACTCCATAAAAAAAAATAAAAAAACAAACAAAAATAAACTACAATATATGATGAATAAAGTTTGAAATATTTATTCCTTGACGAGAGACAAATCTGTCAATCCTTGTTCTCCAGTCATGATTTGTAAACATTCAAGCGCAGCTTCTCTGGCATAGGGAAGGTGAAGAAAGAGATCTGAGCCTGTGTCCTTCCCTTATCATGTCTCTGAATCTACAGAAAATAAGGGAACATTTTAGAGTTTGAAAATCAATGAATTTATCTTTAATTGCCCAACCAATATTAGCTTGCTAATGCTGTTGATAACATTTATATCAGAAATAATAATAATTCAGGGGTTGAATTATTATTCAATAATAATAATTCAGGGGTCAGTGATATAAGCGATGATTGGATAGTTCATTAAGTTGAACAAACATTATTAAGCACTCTTTGTTGTGGAACCATAGCTGAGGGATGTGTGAGGTATGGGGGTGTAAGAGTGCAGCAGAGATGGAGTAGAGAACAGAAAAGGAGGATTTATTGAAATAGCCTGCAAGGGAACAGGGGACAAGAGGGAGCTATACAGCTGTGTGTGAAGGATTTGAGACTTTTACACTAGAGTTACATAGGGTTTCTTACTTGGGGAGCCAGTTTGCACGGGTTATCAGCTGGGATGTCTGCTCTTGGGTGCAGCCCTTTGACACAGACACATGTGCAGGCCCTGCCTCTGCATTCCTGGAGTTGGACTGGTTTATCTGCCATGGTGGTCAGACTAGTGGCCCAGTTCCCGTGGCAGCCTAATTGATGCCCTTCTCTGCTCAAGTCTCTCAAACATGACTATGGGGTAAGAGTGAGAGCTTAGTTTTTAAACTTATGAAATGATACCCTGACACCCGTGTTGGGCCAGATGTATACTGCAGGAGTGACAACATGATCCTTTCTCTGGAAATCACAGTATTTTCTTTCCTTTTTCCAGAATTTATATTATTTTTGCTTATTTGATGGGCACATGTTTTAATATTTGGTATTTAAACATGGTTTTGACAAGGAATGAGCAATAAAAAAATAAAGCAACCCAATTCAACCCCCTTTTGCTCTTTTGATTGTACCATAACTTACAACCTAATTGTCAGAAATTCTCTCTTAAGAAAACATAGAATTGCTTCTGTGTTTAGCCTTTGGGGAATTGGGGTTCCCTTTTTGGTAATTTACTTGACACTTATTGATGTAAGAGTGTTAAGTCATAAAGTGCATGCTTTGAATTGTTTCTGTCAGTAGAGACTTCTGAATTTAACAGATGCAGACAGGTGAAGACCAGGAAGAGGGAATGTAAATCGCATATAGGAAAGTATCCACTGTGGCAGGAAAACAGAAATCAAATGGTATCTGGTGGGGTAGCGTTAAATAAGGTTAAAATTAAACCCCACCCATTGCCCAGCAGGAAGGTTTGTGAGGCTTGAACACAGAGAGAATTGATAAGGCTGCTCTGGGTCCCAAACCGTAAGATGGATCCCTTTGACCAGGAATGTGGAGGCATGGCCAGGACACATTCTGGGTCAAAGATCAACCCCCCAGGATCAGACACCCCTGCACTAACCAGCCCAAAACCACTCCAGTCCCAAAGCAAGAATTCGTTAAGAATTTGAAAACCAAGCCCCCACTCCTTGGCCAGCAGGCAAGTTTGGTAGGCTGGAATGATAAAGGGAGTAGGGATGGAACTGCCATGGAAACATGGACCTTAAGCTGGTGAGGCCCAGAACTGATGATCCTCTATGCTGATTCAGATCATCAGTCAGGACACACCCAAGACTAGTCACCCTAACCAGTCAATGGTGTCTAGAGTATAAAGAGAGACTTGGGACCCAAACTCTGAGCAGTACACCCTTCCGCTTTCGCCCTCTGCTTCTTTTAGCAGTGTATTTCAATAAATTCACCTGACCTTTCCCATCTGTCTCTGGTGAATTCTTTCACCCCTGCAACAGGGTCTCCACTTTGATTCTTCCCCACAACATTATATATCAATAAATCTTTGTTAGATATTAGAGTGGTGTGATTTCTTATAAAAGAAGATGGAATCTAACTTCTTCAACTACAGCAATCTTCTATCTACCCAAACCTCTACTCTTTGTTTTCTGAATTCAGCAAATAAAAATAAAACTTAAAAAAAAAAGCATGGGTTTCCCCTGGTGGCGCAGCGGTTGAGTGCAAGGCTGCGAAGCTGCCCGCAGCCTCTGCAGCGCAGGTTTGATCCCTGACCACCAGCGAGGGTCTCACATGGCTCCACAGAACTCTCCTGTTGTGCCCACTGCTCCCCTCAGCAGTGTATTTCGTCATTCTGCCTATTCTGTTCTCTGCTCTGGCTCTGGTGAATTCTCTCACCCTCCCGCACTTCTGACTGTACCCAGGGCTTGTATAAATAAATAAATAAATAAATAAATAAATAAATAAAAATAAATAAAAAAAAAAAAGCAAATAGCAATTAGATCTACCAAGTTGCTCAGGATAGAAAGTTTGGCATCATCTTTAATTTCTGTCTTTCCCTCACTTTCTATATCCATCCAAATCAGCCCTATTAGCTAACATCCTAAGCAAAGTACCATTCTGACCCACACCTCTCTCTTTGTCTACTGCAAGTTTCTCGGTTGTTTTCCCTGTTGCATTCTTGTTCTCCTACAATCTAGTTTCCCCAATGTAAAGAGATTTTTCTCAAACACAAATTATTCAATTCACTCCACTCACCAACATCTCTCTCCATTTTCACAATTAGCATGAAGTTCAGGCCATCACCCTGAATTAGGAAGTTCTGAGTGACTAGTTTCTGTGAATATCTGTGACCTTATCTCACAATTCCTTCTCCTTTGTCCACATGAAACACTGACCTCCTTTTTCTTACTGCAGGGTGATTCAGTCATTTCTGCCTGTCCGTGCTCCCCTCTGCAATTGTGATTTCTCCCAAACTTTGCTGTATGCATCCTGGTCTGTAAATAGAGTTCATATTGTCATTTATTGAAGTCTTATAATTTCCATTAAAGAATAATGTTTTCATAGCTTTACAGATGCATACATTTTATTAAAAATATCCTGAAGGGTTTCATATTTTGATGTTATCCTGTGTGTTATTGAAAATTCAATTGGTTTGTTTTGATCCTTTGTACAGATCCTATCACCATTTGTTATTTCTCTGTTGGATATTTTAAAACTTATTTATATTGCTTTTATTCCCTGCCACTGAAAAGTCAGTTTTATCACAACAGTCTCTCTATATCTTGATCAGTAGAACACTATCAATTCTACAAAAGTACAGTGTAGTTTCTCAATAATTAGTCATTGTTTGTTTTGAGTGAATGTCATATATAGGTAAACTTGGAAAAAGTAATTAACCTCTCTAAATCGCCTTCCTCAGATATTAATATATTTGTAAGTGCACATATAGATATATGTAATATATATAGAATTAAAACAATGATACTTATAGTTCCTGATATTTATCACTATTAAATCACTTTATTTTGGCTAAAGTGTTAAAAGCAACCTAAAAAACAAAGTATTCTGAATTTCCTAACATTTTTGTTTAGTTTTTAAGCACATTGGTATTGTTATGACCTATTGGATTTGTTAGTATATTCCTTCTCAAAGGAACTATTGTGTATATAGTATTATTATTTAATGTTATTTTTCTACTAAACTAAACTCCATGGCACAATTAAAACCCCCAAAAAGAAAGACAGGCTGAAAAAGAATCCTGAAATTACCACTTGAAAATTTTAGAATTTAAACCTTACTAGTTCACTCCAACAGTAGTAACTGTGACTCCTTTTTTTAAATTTTTTTTAAAGATTTATTTTATTTATACAAGCACCGGGGTGCAGGGCAGATGTGCAGGAGGGTGAGAGGATTCCCCAGAGACGGAGCCGGGAACAGAACAGGCAGACTGACTGAAATCCACTGCTGAGGGGAGCAGCGGGCCCAGCAGGAGGGGTCTGCGCGCCACGTGGGCCCCTCGCGGGCGCGGCAGAGGCTGTGGACAGCTCCCCAGCGCGCGCCCAACCGCCTGCGCCCCCTGTTTGCTGTTCTCTCCACAGTGTGAGCGCGACAGTAAAGCATCTGCACAAGGCAGGGCCAGGATGGGGACGCCTTGAAAAGCCAAAACCCAGGACGGGATTGCTCAGGGCAAATGAAAGGGCCTCTCGGGCATTCCAAGGGTTGCCGTTAGCGGCAGCTTTTTCGTTAAGGCTGAGAAACCGCTGGGGGTTCCCTCTGCCAATGGCTGTGGCCTCTGGCTCTGACGCCACAAAGAGCCATTGTGACGGCACCGGCACCGCCTACATCAGGCCCGCCCGGACTGCGCCTGTGTCCTCAGGAGCCGGGAAGCTTTGGACAGTGACCTGTGCACTCCAGACACCGACACAGAGAGAGAGATTGTGTTTTGCGGTATTTGGTTTTCTTTTGCTTTATTCATTGGTTTATTTATTTAATTATTTGTTTAGGCTATTTATTTTAGTTATTTTATTTTTCTTTCTTTGTTTTTTCCTTATTTTCCTTGTTTTTTTTATTTGCTTATAGTTTTTTCTACTTTTTCTTTTTCCTTTTATTTCCTTGTTTTTTTTTTTTTATTTTCCTTTATTGTTTTGTTACTGGCTTTTTTATTCTTTTATGTCAGTTTTTAGTTTTTTGATTTTATTTTTTCAGTGACCTCCCCCATTTTTCCTTTTGTTCTTGCTTCATTGTTTGTTCTTTCTTCCCCTTTGTCGTTTCTCTGGGTTTTTATTTTGGTTTGTTTGTTTGTTTCAGGTTTTAGTTTCTAATTGTTTTTTGTTCTGTTGTTTGTTCTATTGGGCTTTGTTGTTCTGTTTTATTCTTAAATTTAGTGGTTAGTTTTAAATTAGTTTGTTTTTAATCACATTTTTACATTTACATCTCATTTGTCATTTTTGTTTGTGTAGTTTCATTCATTTGTAGTGTAGTTAGTATTGCTAGTAAGCTGAGTGTGCTTAGTATTGTTGGTGGAGTTAAGTTAGCATTGTTAGTATTTAGTGAGGTGAGTGAATACTTTCTGAGTACTATTAATACTAGATTAATAGTACATTTGTTAATATCGTAGGAGAGTCAGCTGTCAGTGGAGTTAGCACAAGGGCTGGGAGCACAGTCAGGGCTGGTGAGGGTAGTCAGCGTAGTCAAGTGCATAGGCACTATGTTCCAGGGACGTCAAGGGAAAAGCTACCTGGTGCTGCGGGAGCTGGGACGGGGCTCCCACGCCAAGGTGACGTTGGCGGTGCACGTGCTCACGGGCACGAAGGTGCTCATCAGGGAAGTCCGCAAGTCCGAGCTGTCCGACCTCCGCCTCCTGGCCCGCGAGATGGGGTGCATGAAGGCCCTTCACCACCCTAACATCGTGGAGCTCTTCCAGGTGGTGGACACCGGGCCAGAGCTGCAGCTCGTCATGGAGTACGTGCAGGGGGAGGACCTGCAGGACTTCCTGAGCAGGCATGGGCGCCTGGACGAGAGTGAGGCCCGCCCGCTCTTTAAGCAGATCCTCGCAGCCCTCAGCTACTGCCATGCCAAAGGCATCGCGCACCTGGATGTGAGGCCCGAAAACATTCTGCTGACCCGAGAGGGAAAAGTCAAGCTGGTGGGCTTTGGGCTCAGCGTCCAGGCCTTCAACTGGGTGCTGAGCACGTGCTGCTGTCTTCCAGAATACAGGGCCCCCGAGGTCTATCTTGGCCAGCAGTACAATGGCCCCAAGGTGGACGTGTGGAGCCTGGGCATCGTGTTCTATAAAATGGTGACTGGCACACTGCCCTTCAGGGGCCCAAACCTCGAGGCGATCAGGGTGTGCGTCCTGGGAAGGTGGGTCCATCTGCCTAACTACCTCACGGAGCAATGCCAGGACCTACTGGCCAAAATGCTGGCACCAGACCCCTGGAGGCGCAGCACCCTAGAGAAAATCCAGCAGCACGCCTGGGTAGCAGAAACGAGTGAGGGACTCCTGCCCTTCAGCGAGCCATCGCTCAGCCCCCAGGACCCGGCCATAACCAAAGCTATGGAGCGCCTGGGCTATCAGAGGCAGGAAATTCGGGAGGCCATTGACGCTAACAAGTACGACAAGGTCATGGCCACCTACCTGATCCTCCGCTCCAGGAAGCAGGCGGGGGAGGAGGACTATGAGGAGGAGGGGGAGGAGCAGACCAGGCGCGTCACCTCCCGGGTGCCAAAGCGTGTCACCTTTCGGGAGCCCAGTGACCCCGATTCCAAGGACTGCCTCCCGCAGCCTGAGGTTTCGGGGAATACCCCAAGGCCGGGTATCCTGCGAAAGCAGGAAGTCCATAAGAGGGGAACGGATGCCACCCCGGGCAAAAGGGTCACCTTTGCAGGTGTCTCTGAGCTGGTGGACGCCCAGAAGCACACCACCTCCGCAGGGCCAGGCTCCCTGTTAAAGGACGCCGCGAAGGGTAGACCCTCTGCGCTAGGCCCGGTGCTGGAGGACGCCTGGGGGGACACCAGCACCTCTGTGGCCAGACCCCAGCAGGAGGACACCAGGGAGCACAGCAGCACCTTGGTGTCAGTCCTCCAGCTGGAGGACGCTGGGGAGCACAGCAGCACCACTGAGACAGGCCCCCAGCTGGAGAGGGACCAGGAAAGCAGGGCCAACACAATCTGTCCAGCTCCCCAGCCCTGCAGCACCACCCTAAGACCTCCCCCAAGACGTGGCTGGCCTTCCAGTGCAGTGGCCCCTTCAGCAATCATCAGGGCCAGAGATAGGGTATTAGATATTATCCTAGAATTTTGTTGCTGCTGTTCAGCATTCGAATTGCAGAGCAACAAAGACTAAAAATAGCACCAAACCAGACAAAAGCCTCCCCACCCCCAAAGCACAACCACTCAGTGGCCATGGTGAACAGGAGTACACCAGGGAAGGTTGAGGCTCTGGAGAGGCTCAGGGACTGGGTCCAGTCACAGGAGCCAGGAGGAGCGTGAGACCCACGGGACTGCAGCACAGAAATCTGGGCAAAACCGATGTCCCTGGAGCACAGATGTCCCTGGAGCAGAGCAGGTGAAGGGCCAGGAGGGCCAAGGAACAGGGGAAACACCTAGAGGGGAGCAGAGTGGGTGAGTGGTAGGGTGTGGAGGGGCTGGGGAGAGCTGAGCAGGTACAGGGCCCAGGAGGGATATGAGGCTGTGTGGATGGCCCCAGGGTCAGAGGCCCCAGGGCCAGAGGCAGGAAACCCTGGACCTCTCTCCCCCATCATAGGCTCAGTTCCCTGAGAACCATACTGCCCCCTTGCTGGGAGAGACCTGCTGCTCTATCCTGGGCACAGGGATGGCATAGAGGATGCAGGAGCTCTTGCAAAGGCTTGGGCCCAGGTGGTAAAACGTGCAGATTGCAAGGAGCAGATAGAGAGGGTCTCTAGCTCCCCTTAAGAAAGACTCGGGGACCAGTATATTAGAATCCAAACAGGACTCTTCAAGGTGGACAGAGTTTATTCACAGGCCAGCCATATTCCACACGATCTGCTCAGATGGAAAATCTGCACCCCATCTTCCTACACCAGGAAGCCCTAGGCTATGATCAATCTCAGTCCCGCAGTGAGCATTGTCACCTTGAACTTTTGCAGCTTGGGATTCTTACACAGTGTCAGCCCAGCTGGAATTTCTCCTTTTAAAAATCCTCTCCAGATGGCCAACCACCCCTCATCCTCCCTGGATTCAAACCCTGCAGGGTGACCTTAGCCAAATTGGAAACATTATTATCGCCCAACAGATGCAGGCTTTGGACACCATTCTCTGCCAGTTGAATCACTGGGTCAGGAACGAAAAGCTACAGGGGCTATCTACCTTAAATTTGTGTTTTTTCATCATTGTTTAGATGGTGTTCAATTCCCTTCTAAAACAGGTTTTGCTAAGTCTGGTAAATGCAAGTGAGGTGATGTATGTGTGTTTGAAAAAAGAAATGTATGGAAGAGGGATATTCTGAAGGGCCTTAAGATTATGTAAAGCCGGATGGGTAAAATGAAATGGCATTAGAATGAAAGCAAGCAAAAGAAAGTGTTGAAGGTCTGAGAGAGAGATTTTGGTGAGAAATCGTGCCTCCCTCTCCTCCAAATCATTCATGGGCTTGCTCATCTGACCAGCAAAGCCCCCTCTGTTCGCTACCTCATCAGCCGAACGTGGGGGCCAAGACATCATGGATCCTGCCCCTAGTAGGCCCAATGATCATGATTATGCTTTTCTTTGTTTCTGCACCCTGTTTTCTCTGCTTTATCCAGGCAAAGCTCTCTGACATGAGCCTTCACTCTCCCAGACCCGGGAAAGCCATTCCTGTAATTGACAGATGAGCAACAGGGCATTGCTCTAGGGGTTCTGGGCCAACCTGGGCTGTCCAGCGACCAGTTGCTTATTTCTCTAAACAAATGGATCCCACTGTAAGAGGATGGCAGGCCCGCCTGCGCACACTTGTGGCAGCTGCTCGTCTCGCTAGACAGGCCTTAAAACCCACACTGGGCCTACCTGTACATGTTAGTTCTCCACATCGGCTCCACGACCAACTCATTTACCAGCCTCTCTCCCCTCCATCACCCTCTTGTCTGTTAGATTTCTACTCTTTGTCAAAGACCCTCTCCTCTCCCTCTCCCAATCGACGACTCTCCAACCTGCTAGGCCTCACGGGTGTTCCACTCCCTAACGCAGATAACACCCTCTTCTTACTATGGTGGACACCATCACCAGTTGGACAGTGGACCTGCCTTTATCTCAAAGATTACTCCACAGGTCTCCTCCCTGGGCATCACCTGGAAACTACACATTCCCTCCCGACCGCAATCCTCTGGTAAGGTAGAACGGGTAAATGGTCTGACCAGAGACCACCTAACCAAACTCTCCACTGAGCTGGGGAAATTCTGTGTGGAGCTGCTCCCACTGGCTTTAATGCACCTCTGAGTCACCCCTTGTGGCCCCTTGTTCCTGACCCCCTTTGAACGGATGTATGGCAGACCTCCTCTTACTAACCATGAGCTCCCCGTCCATCCTACACTGTTGGCTGGATATTTTCCATACTGCTCTTTGCTCAGACAGCTGCTCCAAGAACACACAGACCGTTGTCTGCCACAACCTGTGCCTCCGTCCCCTGATGCACCTGTCAACCTGCTGTGTCCTAGAGACCAGGTTCTTCTGAAAGCCATCTCTCCAAAATCACTTCCGCCAAAGTGGATGGGTCCACACACGATCATCCTGACTACACCAACGGCTGTCAAGGTCTTGGGCAACACGTCTTGGCATCAGCTTTGCAGGGTCAAACTGGTCCCTGTGGACAAGCAGTATGTATGCGAGTGCTGGGCCCAACTCGGGTACGCATCACTGCGCCCCTGGTCCAGGTTCCACTCAGCCTACAGAGCAGAGGCCCTCTGACTCTCTCTCCTCTGTTTCTAATCCCATCACTTCAAGCCACATCCCGTTCTTCTGTCTATGCCTAGAGATTCCAGATCAGTACAGCCTCAGGCAAGGTATTAGCACTCCCAGGGCCTCTGATCCTAACCTTATTTTTTCTTTTTGCCCCATGCTTACTGCATTTCATCCAACACGGGATCCAAGACCTGCCCCGTAGCACCTTTAACCAACTCCTCCACCCATATCCTCGCGTCCCTGCAAAGACCATCTCATAACCAGGCCTGAGCCCCACCCTGGTCTTCGCCCCGTCCAGCAGGAAGTAGCCAAAGAAAGAATCGTCGCCCCTTTTCCTATCAACAAAAGGCTGGTATGAAAGGTCGATGCAGGGGCCAGGAATGGGGAAGCCCACATACAAACAATAAGATGGCCCTAACACCAGTACCCCTGATTCCATCAAACAGAAACTGAAGCCATAAGCAGGAGAAAACAACTCGGCTCCACGAAAAAACAACTTTGTTCCCCCTAAGCCTGTTTCCCCCGCTACCAACCCAGTTTTCCTGCCTAAGGTCTCCTCACCCTATGAAATGACATCTCCCCCACAACGGGCGTGACTTCAGGGACAACCCACCTTGGGTCAGCAAAGCTCGCCTTGGGGCACAATGAGTTTTCCCTTCCTTTGAGAAAGTTTAGCCTGGCTCCCCTTTTCTTTGCCACGCCAAACCATTCATCTTGGTGCCCGAAACCCAGAAGGCTGTGTTCCCTGGCGCCAGGGACGCCTCCCTATCCCTGGGACTCTCCTCTCGATTGTAGACGCTGCACATCCACCACAGGCCTTGATCCTTGGGGGTGAGTCACCTGCCTGACCCTCCTTCCTGGGAGGCCCTCACCCCTTGTTACCGGCTCCTCTCCTCACCCCCATCCTGGTTGACTGTTCCATAAACCGCAGGCCTATGCCAGCCGACCCCCATTGCTCCTGGTTCTGGATTTGGGGATGCCCGTCCAGCCCAGTTGTCCCAGTCCGGGTGTCAACTGAGCGGTGGAGATGTCCCCCTCGCTCGCCTGCCACCATTCCAAAGGCCAGGACTGGGTCGTGGGATGCCGCGATTCGGGTCCTGTGCCCCCAAAGGTCAGATGAGGTCATGGGAAACTGCGTTCCTGAGTCTGTACCCCCATTCGTTCGGGAGAGGAGCCGACTTAGCCATTGGGTCCTCACATTCCAAGCTGAGCCCAGCCATCCCTCTGGGACGCCGTCTCTCAAACCTCGATCCGCTGGGGCTCAGGCCAGATCTGCGCCTCAGCGTCTAGTCTTCTCCTGCAACACTGCCCAGCCTCAGTGCCCATTGGAGAATGGCTCTCATTGGCCAGAACAGGGCGCTTTCCATCTCACGGTCCTTACAGACCTGAACAGTTTCTGTCACCGCAATGGAACATGGTCAGAGATCCCTCATGTCCAGGCTTGCTTTCTCGTGCGCTCCAGTCCCTCCCTCCTGCAAACCAGTTCTACTTCCCAAGTCTCGAGGCTCTTCTCTCTCTTCACCCTCTCCAGACCCCTCTTCTGCATTCTCTGATCCTCTAGATGTTCAGTCTTCACCTCCTTCAGCTTCCCAGGCCTGGCCCCCACTTCCACCTCCCAGCCACCACACCTGCTCTCACATTCGTCCTCTTTGTCCCCTTAGGCAGGTTGCGGGGACTGAAGGAGTAGGTGGAGTCCACGATCCTTTCCCTCTGTCTGATCTCTCCCAGATTGAAAAGTGTCTCGGCTCTTTCACTAACGATCCCACTACCTACACCAAAGAATTTCGTTATCTTACCAAGGTTACACCTAAGGTTACACCTATAACCTTCAGTGTCATGATTACACGTTATCCTCTCTTCCACCCTGACCTCTAATCAAAGAGAACGTGTTTTTCAGTCTGCTCGAGGCCACACAGATCAGGTCCACTTCACTGACACAACCATGCCCCCGGGCCCTGAAGCAGGTCCCCGCCAGGAGCCTGGCTGGGAATACCAGACTGACACTGACGCGGGTCGTGGGGGCAGGGCTCGCTGAGACACTTCATCACCTGCCTCTTAGCTGGGCTCCAAGAAGCAGCCGGTCTCCAAGGCGGTTAATTTTGACAAGCTGCGGGAGATCACCCAGTTCCACCCCGTACAGAGGAGAACAGTGACTACAAACAGCTATGAAGTGCATGTGGCTGCTAGATCCGTTCATACACCTACCCGGGATGGGTTGGTTGCATTACAACTGGCGTAGACGGCAGGACGGTTCAAAGCAGGATGGCTCTACGCAGACGAAACCCTTTGGAACCTGGGGAGGGATTGCCAGGTGGCCGGCCACGAGCAGATGGTACTCAGTGGCCGACCTCCTCGCCATGTGGGCACCTCCCCAGGAATGGCCAGAGGTAGATGGATCCCCAGGGCAGTTGGAACAGGCCCTGTATGAAATAGAAGAAACCCTGAATGGGTGCAGTGCCCGCGAGGTAACAGGAGCAGTGGGGTGGGTGTTTCTCACAGCTCTGCGACAGTCCAGGCAGAAAGAGCAATCTAGAGTCCAGCGAGTATGGGATGAGATACGGGAAGAGATGTGAAAACTGCAACAATATTTGAGGATTCTGGAGGAGGAAGTTCAGAGAAACCAACCCACCATTCTGGAGATGCCAGACTCCAGCTCAGACAGGAAGGAGAGGGATGCTGGCCCTTTGCCCGAATCGCAGCCGGTGGTGGCAAACCAACCTGCGACTCCAGAGATGCCAGACCCCTCCTCAGGACAGGAGGAGGGGGAGGCTGGCCCTTTGTCCGAGTCCCAACCGGCGATGGCAAACCAAACTGCGGCCCCGGAGATGCCGGACTCCTCTGGAGAGGAGGTGGAGGCTGGTCCCTTGCTCCGGGCCCACCAAGTGGTGACTCAGAAATAAAGCAGCAGCCACCCGTGGCCCCAGGGGGGGGGGGGGGTCAGGCTGCTGGATCACCACAAATGACAGAATTTACTTCCTATCAACCATACACCCAGGCGGAACTGGTGGACTTGGGCAAAGAGTTTCCACCAGAATCCAGGGGAACCCTTGGCAGCCTGGCTGCTACATTTGTGGGGCCTGGGGCTGGATGGGATTATTTGCACGGCACAAGTGATGGAGAGACTGGCCTCCGTGGCTTTACACCCATCCTTGCAACAGAGGCTACAGAACAGCCAGCGGTATGAACAGGGTGTCCCCACCCTCCGGGAAAGGATAATGGCTGCCATACGGACAGTCTGGCTGATGCAGGAGACGTGCCGGACACAGTAAGTGGATGGGAGACGTACGCCGAGCTGATACAGATCATTTGGGAATTGGGGATGTGGTAGGCCATGTTTAATGTGAATTCCCGTGGTCCTGATGACGAGTGTTTCACAGCAGGGATGAGAGACTTAGTATTAAAAAATGTCCCCTCATCCTCATTTGGATCCCTCATGGCAGTTGTAGCACCCCATGTGGGTCGTCAGCTACATGACGTCACAACAATGATAGCCAGCTTGGGCGAAGTTGAGAACTGGCACTCTCAAACTCAGAAGGGAATATGGGTAGTTGTTGAAAAGTGAAAAGGAATGCCAAGGAAGGGAAAGGAAGCCTCTTGGCATCACAGAACTTATTAAAGTCACCCATAACCAAATGTGGACAGATTTAGTGAGAGCAGGTGTAGATAGTAGTAAAATACATGCACAGCCCAATCTATGTTTGTTGGAATTATGGCAGCAGCTGCAAGAAGACCACAGGTTCATGACCATGAGAAGGACTGCTGCTCAGGGGGAGCCTGGACGCTCCAGGCCTCAGACAAATACCCTGCGCCTGGAAGATACTTGCTGCCAACCCTATCCTCGGGTGATGGCCTGATCACTTTCAAATAGGGTGAGGGCCAAGGAACCTGTCCACAGGGGACGGGGGGGGGACCGGAGGCCACATGTGGAGCTTGCCATCCACTGGTCCCCAACTAACATGCAAAGGGTTTTATCTCTGGCAGACACAGGAGCAGAATGTACTCTGCTCTATGGAAATCCAGAAAGATTTCACGGGTCTATTTGTATTGATGGCTATGGAGGCCAGAGTGTCAAGGTGACAGCAGTGAGACTATCTTTGGGGATTGGGTGGTTACCCCCCAAAAGAGTATAAAGTATATGTATCGCCCATCCTGGAGTACATCCTGGGGGTGGAAGTACTATGTGGCTTATGGCTAGAGACCACAGCCAGAGAGTTTCACCTTAGAGTGTGTGTGGTAAAGGCAGTGGTGAGCGGACACGCTAACATCTGCCCACACATCTGCCAGTCCCTAGGCGAGTGACTAATACGGAACAATATCAGTTGCCCGGAGGCTACAAGGAAATTATAGGCACAATATCAGAACTGGAGAAAGTGGGCATTGTGCATACTTCCACAGCCCCGACAATTCACCGGTGTGGCCAGTGAAGAAGCCTGATGGTCGTTAGGTTCCCCAATTATTTGAGGGCCTGGGTCGGGCCCTAACCCAGTTTTTTTTTGACTGTGAGTGATTTTTGAAAAAAACAGTCAGATTGGCCCGCGTAAACTTTTTATTTGGTGGCACAATTATTATTATGAGTTGATGATATTTAGACCGACAGTCCTTTATTTAATGAAATTTTTATTATAACGTGGGCAGATAGTTTTGGAAGTATTATTTGAGAAGGAATTTTACTATATTTGTTGTAACAGGCGTGTCAGACTGTGAGGCAAGGCTGAGGCGGCATAGAGATTACTTTGTTTGGGCAAATTTTACTATAATGCCCTGGCTGTCTGCAAGAAAAACAAT
>NW_023601433.1:19051978-19097650 GCF_014898055.3 Talpa occidentalis
AAAAACCATGATCCGTTATGGAGGTCTTACTATGTGGGCCTCTTAGTTGAATTATAGTCTCTGGTAATAACTATCAGCTTTCCAATCCTCAGATGTGGAGGAAATTTCTAATTCCGTTTATACCACATCTAATTCATGGGTAAGAAAATGTTTGCCTCCTCAGTTGATCTATGTAGCCAACATCTGCATCAATAATATAAGAAAAGTCTTGAATTTCCTCAAATTATGTCCTGGAAAATGTTCCTCAAATTATGTTCCCCTGCAGTTATTTCATTGTTGTTTCATTTCCTTTCAGTTTGATTTGGCTTAATGCCATTCCAATAGGGAATAGTGGTAGTGAAAGAAATAGACGAGATAGTAAAACATTACTCCTTATTCCTGTAGCCCTAGGAAAATCAAGTGCCCTCTATGGTGGTGAAAGAGGAGATTATTTCCTGATGCAGGAAGCACTCACAATGTAATGGAAAATGCAGGGTTTATTGCCATGGTTTGATCCCTAGCACATTTTGGAATAGGGCCCAAGTCCTATTTCACAAGCCTAAATAACTAACCAGGACCCGGGTTTCCAAGGAGGACCATGGATTTGTGGCTCATCCTGCACACTTCTCTGCCCCACGGGAGGCTAATTGTGGCACCACCCGTGTAGAGACTTTGGGCCCAAGACCTGTTTCCTGTGGTTTCCTGAGGGGAGGTTCCCCAAACTGTGTTTGCATGGAATAGCTGTGAGCCATCTACAAACTCCTAATGGAGTTTTCCTTCATATATTTAAGTTGCATTCTGTTGTATAGTGATTTGTGGACTAGAACAATATCAGAAATACACTGAAGCAAGTAGATTAAGAGTTGATAAATGAATGTAATGTAACAGAATTAGCTGATTGATTTATTCTCAAAATGGTTATAATTCAGTTAGTTTATGCTTTAGTTAGAGTGACCATGTTTATCCCTTCATCATATTGCTCTCTACTATTCTCAAATAGTTTTTCATTAAAGTCTTTTCTCCTTGATGCTTTGCAGACTTTCCAAACAAAGACTGCCACCTTTTTCCAATGTATTTTTTTTAAGCAGAGAAGAACTGGGGTGTAGCCCAGAGGTGCAGTGGTTGAGAGGATTCACCAGAGAGAGTGGGGAGCAGAACAGGCAGATGTACTGAAATACATTGCTCAAGGGAGCAGCAGGCATGACAGGAGAAGGCTGCTGCACCCCATGTGGCTTAGCTCCCTCGTGGGGAATTGAACTCAAGGCCACAGCAGTGACAGAGCTGAGACTTACTCCCTAAGCCACCAGCGAGGCCCCTTTCCCAATAATTTCTCACTGCAGTATTGGCCATATAGAATTTAATATAAAATAATGTGTCTTTACTGATCAAAGAATCATGTCACAGGCAACTTTTAGATTTAAATTAATTGGTAAGCATGTGTAAGGACTATATACTACATGGTTGATATGAACAGTTTTTCTGTTTTTTAAGTGACTCTGAAAATGAAAAGAGTCTTTTTGGTAAATGTCAAAGTAAAAACTAATATGAAAATATTTAACCTTTCATTCTTATCATAAGAAAATGGAAAATAACAAATGGCAGGGTTTCACATTATAGTCCTGAAGGATAATGCTTTTCAGATCCTCTTTATCAATTTCTTTTCTTTTAATAAAGAGCCCTTCATTAACTTTTTATGTTATAAGTTTTCATACGGAATCAGATTGCAATGAAATAACAGTCTAAAGAAAAACACTATGTTTGAAATAGATGTAGGTCATTCTGTGCCCATAAATTTTTAAGTAGTTGATGGAAAAGTGGTCTAAGTAAGAGATTTTCGTTTATTTTCAAGTTAGGCTATAGTTTTGGATCTGTGGGCAAACCATTTACTCTCCCTGGTATTATCTTTCTTCTAACTAATTCTGTGAGTCATAGTCTCTTCTGGTACCATCGATATTATTGCAAATAGCAAGATTTTAATCTGGAGGGGTTTTTTAGTAAGTAGCTGAGTATTCGTGTGTTGTGTGCCATATCTTCATAACCAACTCATCTTTTGTTGGACCTTTAGGTTGCTTCCATCACTTTGGTATTGAAAATACCATTACAGTGAACATAGGAGTGCACATATCCCTTCATATTAGTGTTTTTTGTATACTTCAGAGAGATATCTAAGAATGGGATTGCTGGATCATAAGGTAGAACTATTGTTAGTATTTTCAGAAATCTGTCCTAATTTTCTAGGAAAGGAAACAGTCTACATTTCCACCAACAGTGGAGTAAAGACATGGATAGAAGTTCTCAAATCACAAAAATACACAGAAAACAAAATGACAGAGTTCCTTAATCAGCCTTGGAGATGACTTTTGTCAATCGGATTACATTGTCAAAGGAAACAAAAGCAAATATGAACAAATGGGACAATATTAAACTAAAAAGTTTCTATAGAGTGAAAGAAACCACCATTAAAAAACTAATGATTTGGAGAAAATACTTACATATGTCAGACAAGGGCTTAATATAGAAATTTTATAAAGAACTCATTAAACTCGTCAACAAAAGAACAAATATCCCCATTAAAAAAGTGGACAGAGATGTTGCAGAGCGACTTGTCCACAGGACAGAGATGGCAGCAGGCCATGAACACGTGTTCCTCCTCTCCTATTAAGAAAGCAAATCAGAAGCAAAATGAGCGATCATCTCCTATCTGTTAAGAGGTTATTATCAAAATAGACAAGAAACAAGTGATGGTAAAGTTGTGGAGAGACAAAATCTTTGTAGATTGTTGTTACGGATTTAAATTGTTGCAATCATGGAAATAGTGTGGCAATACCTCAAGAAATTTAAGAAAATAATATCACATGACCCAGCTAGCTGACTTCTCTTAGTTGTCAAGCTTTACCACAAAAATATACAAATTTAAATTCAAAGAGATATATGGAACACCATGTTCATCATAACATTATCACAACACTCAAGACAGAGAAACAAACTTAGAGCCCACTGGTAGATGATAAATAAAAAAAATGTGATATATATTATATATATATATATATATATATATATTATACACACACACAGCGGGGACACACACAGTGGGAGACTACTCAGCTATAAGAAGATGAAATCCTGCCCTTTGCAACAACATGGATTGACCTAGAGTATATATATTTTGCTATCTAAAATAAGTCAGAGGGATACTAAAAGCACCATACGATTTTGTTTCAGGGCAGGGAGAGGGGCAGCCCAGACACCACAAACCTACCTGCTCTAAATAGGTTCTGCCATGCGCTGCATCAACACAAAACATATGAGAATTTACTGGGAAGGAACTTCAATACAATTAGGAAACAATACAGGAAAGGCAAAGACTACAGTTTCTTTTTTTAATATTTTATTTTATATAATTCTTACATCATTTTTCATCTTTGCACAATGTATGCATTTTCATTTTGCTTATAATCCCAATACAATTGCACCCCCCCTTATTTTGAATCTAGTCCTTCCTCTCTCTGGCCCTCCCTCCCCACCCCCTCACCCCCATCCCCCCAACCCCCCACCCCCCACACCCCACACCCTGCCAAAGTGTGTCTCTATAGTTTCTAAATAAAGTACCCAAAGTTACCAGACCCCTCGTGGGTAAAAGTCCATCCAAAAGGGATTGGCCCAGAATAAGGCCCCAAAGCCTGCCATAGGTCTAAAGCATCTTCCAGTGGGGACCCATAGAAAAGGATCAGAAACCATAGGACAATTCTGGAAGGAAAAGAGTAAATTATCAAAGCAAGACAAAAACTAAACTGCCATTCCACCTCCCCACGGGTCTCTCGCCCACATCTGCATCACCCAGTCCACGACCAAAAGGCAGGCATGGTTACTTCATGCCTCTCTCTGCTCCACGTGCCTCCTCCGGGTCTCCTTCTGGCTCCATCCTGCTTCCTTCCTTCTTCAGTTTCCTCTGCAGCTTCTTCTCTCCCTGCTCAGCTCCACCCTCCCTTGGGTGGGGTGGAAACCTGGAACCACCCCCTTTCCTAGGGACCACCCTGTTACAATTTCACACCTATACAGATGATAAAGAAACAAAACAAATGAACAAACAAACAACCAAAAACAACATCTTTGTCTGTAAGAACCAAATATCCGCTGCCAGAGGGAAACAGGAAAAGGGGCTGAGGAATTTGGGTAAAGGAGTTCTTGTATGGTGAAGAATAAAACTTTTTATTCAAATGTTAATTTTTAATGTACACCAAAACCTATCACTATATAATGGTAGAAACCAGTGGAACTTCAGTAAAAATTAAAAGAAATGAAGTGAAACACAAAGATGTTTATTAGAGCTCATGAAATTGGTGATAATTCCGAAACTCCATTTTTATATATATGTAAAAAAGTGAAAGCTATTCTGAGATATTTTGACTGGCTCTCTTATACGCAATCCTCATACTTTTCCTTTTTTAATTTTTTCTCTCTCAGCAGTTAATTTTTAAAAACAATGGAATCAACTGATGGCATATGAAGGGACATTTAAAAGGTCTTAATTTCAGAGGACATTTATTCTGATTGCTGTGTGTTCTTTTTTTTTTTTTTAAGAGGCATGTATTTTTTATTTTATATTATTTGTTTGTTTATACATGCACTGGGTACAGTCAGAAGCGTGGGAGGGTGAAAGAATTCCCAGAGCCAAAGCGGGGAGCAGAGCAGGCAGAAGGACCGAAGTACACTGCTGAGGGGAGCAGTGGGCGGCAGGAGAGGTCTGTGCGCCATGTGGGACCCTCCTCTGGTGGCCGGGGAGCTGCCGGAGATCGAACTGGCGCCGCAGAGGCCACGGGCAGCTTCGCAACCCAGCGCTCAACCGCTGCGCCACCAGGGAGGCCCTGCTGTGTGTTCTTTACAGTTTTTGCTCTAATACGTGGGAGTCAGAATCTACAAGATGGATGAGGGTTGCTCAAAGACCCATATTTTGATGCAAATTTTCTAAGTCATCCTAAATTCCAGCCACTTCAAAATTCATGGAGCAAACCCAAAGATGTAGAATCGTGGAGAAAAGGGAAATTATTTCCTTAGAACAAGGAAATGACACCCTCAGGCTAATTCAACCTTGTAAATACAATGAAAAACCAGCCACCTTCATTTAATTGCCTTTGGCTATCTCCTTGCTGTAGTGCAGATTTTAGTAGTTGCAAAAGAAACTACAATAGGGCCTCCCTGGTGGCTCAGCGGTTGAGCGCTAGGTTGTGAAGCTGCCCGCGGCCTCTGCAATGCCGTTTCGACCCCCGGCTGCTCCCCGGCCAACAGAGGAGTGTCCCACATGGCGCGCAGACCTCTCCTGCCGCCCGCTGCTCCCCTCAGCAGTGTACTTCGGTCCTTCTGCCTGTTCTGCTCCCCACTCTGGCTCTGCTGCTCCCCACTCTGGCTCTGGTGAATTCTCTCACCCTCCCGCGCTTCTGATGTACCTGCACTTAACCGCAAATTTTAAAAAACAAAACAATAAATAAAAAAAAAAATATAAAATAAAAACACTCCATAAAAAAAAAAAAAACAAACAAATAAAAAATATACAATAAATTTGAAATATTTATTCCTTGACGAGAGACAAATCTGTCAATCCTTGTTCTCCAGTCATGATTTGTAAACATTCAAGCGCAGCTTCTCTGGCATAGGGAAGGTGAAGAAAGAGATCTGAGCCTGTGTCCTTCCCTTATCATGTCTCTGAATCTACAGAAAATAAGGGAACATTTTAGAGTTTGAAAATCAATGAATTTATCTTTAATTGCCCAACCAATATTAGCTTGCTAATGCTGTTGATAACATTTATATCAGAAATAATAATAATTCAGGGGTTGAATTATTATTCAATAATAATAATTCAGGGGTCAGTGATATAAGCGATGATTGGATAGTTCATGAATTTGAACAAACATTATTAAGCACTCTTTGTTGTGGAACCATAGCTGAGGGATGTGTGAGGTATGGGGGTGTAAGAGTGCAGCAGAGATGGAGTAGAGAACAGAAAAGGAGGATTTATTGAAATAGCCTGCAAGGGAACAGGGGACAAGAGGGAGCCATACAGCTGTGTGTGAAGGATTTGAGACTTTTACACTAGAGTTACATAGGGTTCTTACTTGGGGAGCCGTTTGCACGGGTTATCAGCTGGGATGTCTGCTCTTGGGTGCCCCTTTGACACAGACATATGTGCAGGCCCTGCCTCCGCATTCCTGGAGTTGGACTGGTTTATCTGCCATGGTGGTCAGACTAGTGGCCCAGTTCCCGTGGCAGCCTAATTGATGCCCTTCTCTGCTCAAGTCTCTCAAACATGACATGATGGGGTAAGAGTGAGAGCTTAGTTTTTAAACTTATGAAATGATACCCTGACACCCGTGTTGGGCCAGATGTATACTGCAGGAGTGACAACATGATCCTTTCTCTGGAAATCACAGTATTTTCTTTCCTTTTTCCAGAATTTATATTATTTTTGCTTATTTGATGGGCACATGTTTTAATATTTGGTATTTAAACATGGTTTTGACAGGGAATGAGCAATAAAAAAATAAAGCAACCCAATTCAACCCCCTTTGCTCTTTTGATTGTACCATAAACTTAAACCTAATTGTCAGAAATTCTCTCTTAAGAAAACATAGAATTGCTTCTGTGTTTAGCCTTTGGGGAATTGGGGTTCCCTTTTTGGGTATTTACTTGACACTTATTGATGTAAGAGTGTTAAGTCATAAAGTGCATGCTTTGAATTGTTTCTGTCAGTAGAGACTTCTGAATTTAACAGATGCAGACAGGTGAAGACCAGGAAGAGGGAATGTAAATCGCATATAGGAAAGTATCCACTGTGGCAGGAAAACAGAAATCAAATGGTATCTGGTGGGGTAGCGTTAAATAAGGTTAAAATTAAACCCCACCCATTGCCCAGCAGGAAGGTTTGTGAGGCTTGAACACAGAGAGAATTGATAAGGCTGCTCTGGGTCCCAAACCGTAAGATGGATCCCTTTGACCAGGAATGTGGAGGCATGGCCAGGACACATTCTGGGTCAAAGATCAACCCCCCAGGATCAGACACCCCTGCACTAACCAGCCCAAAACTCACTCCCCAAAGCAAGAATTCGTTAAGAATTTGAAAACCAAGCCCCCACTCCTTGGCCAGCAGGCAAGTTTGGTAGGCTGGAATGATAAAGGGAGTAGGGATGGAACTGCCATGGAAACATGGACCTTAAGCTGGTGAGGCCCAGAACTGATGATCCTCTATGCTGATTCAGATCATCAGTCAGGACACACCCAAGACTAGTCACCCTAACCAGTCAATGGTGTCTAGAGTATAAAGAGAGACTTGGGACCCAAACTCTGAGCAGTACACCCTTCCGCTTTCGCCCTCTGCTTCTTTTAGCAGTGTATTTCAATAAATTCACCTGACCTTTCCCATCTGTCTCTGGTGAATTCTTTCACCCCTGCAACAGGGTCTCCACTTTGATTCTTCCCCACAACATTATATATCAATAAATCTTTGTTAGATATTAGAGTGGTGTGATTTCTTATAAAAGAAGATGGAATCTAACTTCTTCAACTACAGCAATCTTCTATCTACCCAAACCTCTACTCTTTGTTCTCTGAATTCAGCAAATAAAAATAAAACTTAAAAAAAAAAGCATGGGTTTCCCCTGGTGGCGCAGCGGTTGAGTGCAAGGCTGCGAAGCTGCCCGCAGCATCTGCAGCGCAGGTTTGATCCCTGACCACCAGCGAGGGTCTCACATGGCTCCACAGAACTCTCCTGTTGTGCCCACTGCTCCCCTCAGCAGTGTATTTCGTCATTCTGCCTATTCTGTTCTCTGCTCTGGCTCTGGTGAATTCTCTCACCCTCCCGCACTTCTGACTGTACCCAGGGCTTGTATAAATAAATAAATAAATAAATAAATAAATAAATAAATAAATAAATAAATAAATAAAAAAAAAAGCAAATAGCAATTAGATCTACCAAGTTGCTCAGGATAGAAAGTTTGGCATCATCTTTAATTTCTGTCTTTCCCTCACTTTCTATATCCATCCAAATCAGCCCTATTAGCGAACATCCTAAGCAAAGTACCATTCTGACCCACACCTCTCTCTTTGTCTACTGCAAGTTTCTCGGTTGTTTTCCCTGTTGCATTCTTGTTCTCCTACAATCTAGTTTCCCCAATGTAAAGAGATTTTTCTCAAACACAAATTATTCAATTCACTCTACTCACCAATATCTCTCTCCATTTTCTCTATTAGCATGAAGTTCAGGCCATCACCCAGAATTAGGAAGTTCTGAGTGACTAGTTTCTGTGAATATCTGTGACCTTATCTCACAATTCCTTCTCCTTTGTCCACATGAAACACTGACCTCCTTTTTCTTACTGCAGGGTGATTCAGTCATTTCTGCCTGTCCGTGCTCCCCTCTGCAATTGTGATTTCTCCCAAACTTTGCTGTATGCATCCTGGTCTGTAAATAGAGTTCATATTGTCATTTATTGAAGTCTTATAATTTCCATTAAAGAATAATGTTTTCATAGCTTTACAGATGCATACATTTTATTAAAAATATCCTGAAGGGTTTCATATTTTGATGTTATCCTGTATGTTATTGAAAATTCAATTGGTTTGTTTTGATCCTTTGTACAGATCCTATCACCATTTGTTATTTCTCTGTTGGATATTTTAAAACTTATTTATATTGCTTTTATTCCCTGCCACTGAAAAGTCAGTTTTATCACAACAGTCTCTCTATATCTTGATCAGTAGAACACTATCAATTCTACAAAAGTACAGTGTAGTTTCTCAATAATTAGTCATTGTTTGTTTTGAGTGAATGTCATATATAGGTAAACTTGGAAAAAGTAATTAACCTCTCTAAATCGCCTTCCTCAGATATTAATATATTTGTAACTTCCCATATAGATATATGTAATATATATAGAATTAAAACAATGATACTTATAGTTCCTGATATTTATCACTATTAAATCACTTTATTTTGGCTAAAGTGTTAAAAGCAACCTAAAAAACAAAGGATTCTGAATTTCCTAACATTTTTGTTTAGTTTTTAAGCACATTGGTATTGTTATGACCTATTGGATTTGTTAGTATATGCCTTCTCAAAGGAACTATTGTGTATATAGTTTTATTATTTAATGTTATTTTTCTACTAAACTAGACTCCATGGCACAATTAAAACCCCCAAAAAGAAAGACAGGCTGAAAAAGAATCCTGAAATTACCACTTGAAAATTTTAGAATTTAAACCTTACTAGTTCACTCCAACAGTAGTAACTGTGACTCCTTTTTTTAATTTTTTTTAAAGATTTATTTTATTTATACAAGCACCGGGGTGCAGGGCAGATGTGCAGGAGGGTGAGAGGATTCCCCAGAACGGAGCCGGGAACAGAACAGGCAGACTGACTGAAATCCACTGCTGAGGGGAGCAGCGGGCCCAGCAGGAGGGGTCTACGCCCCACGTGGGCCCCTCGCGGGCGCGGCAGAGGCTGTGGACAGCTCCCCATTGCGCGCCCAACCGCCTGCGCCCCCTGTTTGCTGTTCTCTCCACAGTGTGAGCGCGACAGTAAAGCATCTGCACAAGGCAGGGCCAGGATGGGGACGCCTTGAAAAGCCAAAACCCAGGACGCGATTGCTCAGGGCAAATGAAAGGGCCTCTCGGGCATTCCAAGGGTTGCCGTTAGCGGCAGCTTTTTCTTCAAGGCTGAGAAACCGCTGGGGGTTCCCTCTGCCAATGGCTGTGGCCTCTGGCTCTGACGCCACAAAGAGCCATTGTGACGGCACCGGCACCGCCTACATCAGGCCCGCCCGGAGTGCGCCCGTGTCCTCAGGAGCCGGGAAGCTTTGGACAGTGACCTGTGCACTCCAGACGCCGACACAGAGAGAGAGATTGTGTTTTGCGGTATTTGGTTTTCTTTTGCTTTATTTATTGGTTTATTTATTTAATTATTTGTTTAGGCTATTTATTTTAGTTATTTTATTTTTCTTTCTTTGTTTTTTCCTTATTTTCCTTGTTTTTTTTATTTGCTTATAGTTTTTTCTACTTTTTCTTTTTCCTTTTATTTCCTTGTTTTTTTTTTTATTTTCCTTTATTGTTTTGTTACTGTCTTTTTTATTCTTTTATGTCAGTTTTTAGTTTTTTTATTTTATTTTTTCAGTGACCTCCCCCATTTTTCCTTTTGTTCTTGCTTCATTGTTTGTTCTTTCTTCCCCTTTGTCGTTTCTCTGGGTGTTTATTTTGGTTTGTTTGTTTGTTTCAGGTTTTAGATTCTAATTGTTTTTTGTTCTGTTGTTTGTTCTATTGGGCTTTGTTGTTCTGTTTTATTCTTAAATTTAGTGGTTAGTTTTAAATTAGTTTGTTTTTAATCACATTTTTACATTTACATCTCATTTGTCATTTTTGTTTGTGTAGTTTCATTCATTTGTAGTGTAGTTAGTATTGCTAGTAAGCTGAGTGTGCTTAGTATTGTTGGTGGAGTTAAGTTAGCATTGTTAGTATTTAGTGAGGTGAGTGAATACTTTCTGAGTACTATTAATACTAGATTAATAGTACATTTGTTAATATCGTAGGAGAGTCAGCTGTCAGTGGAGTTAGCACAAGGGCTGGGAGCACAGTCAGGGCTGGTGAGGGTAGTCAGCGTAGTCAAGTGCATAGGCACTATGTTCCAGGGACGTCAAGGGAAAAGCTACCTGGTGCTGCGGGAGCTGGGACGGGCCTCCCACGCCAAGGTGACGTTGGCGGTGCACGTGCTCACGGGCACGAAGGTGCTCATCAGGGAAGTCCTCAAGTCCGAGCTGTCCGACCTCCGCCTCCTGGCCCGCGAGATGGGGTGCATGAAGGCCCTTCACCACCCTAACATCGTGGAGCTCTTCCAGGTGGTGGACACCGGGCCAGAGCTGCAGCTCGTCATGGAGTACGTGCAGGGGGAGGACCTGCAGGAATTCCTGAGCAGGCATGGGCGCCTGGACGAGAGCGAGGCCCGCCCGCTCTTTAAGCAGATCCTCGCAGCCCTCAGCTACTGCCATGCCAAAGACATCGCGCACCTGGATGTGAGGCCCGAAAACATTCTGCTGACCCGAGAGGGAAAAGTCAAGCTGGTGGGCTTTGGGCTCAGCGTCCAGGCCTTCAACCGGGTGCTGAGCATGTGCTGCTGTCTTCCAGAATACAGGGCCCCCGAGGTCTATCTTGGCCAGCAGTACAATGGCCCCAAGGTGGACGTGTGGAGCCTGGGCATCGTGTTCTATAAAATGGTGACTGGCACACTGCCCTTCAGGGGCCCAAACCTCGAGGCGATCAGGGTGCGCGTCCTGGGAAGGTGGGTCCATCTGCCTAACTACCTCACGGAGCAATGCCAGGACCTACTGGCCAAAATGCTGGCACCAGACCCCTGGAGGCGCAGCACCCTAGAGAAAATCCAGCAGCACGCCTGGGTAGCAGAAACGAGTGAGGGACTCCTGCCCTTCAGCGAGCCATCGCTCAGCCCCCAGGACCCGGCCATAACCAAAGCTATGGAGCGCCTGGGCTATCAGAGGCAGGAAATTCGGGAGGCCATTGACGCTAACAAGTACGACAAGGTCATGGCCACCTACCTGATCCTCCGCTCCAGGAAGCAGGCGGGGGAGGAGGACTATGAGGAGGAGGGGGAGGAGCAGACCAGGCGCGTCACCTCCCGGGTGCCAAAGCGTGTCACCTTTCGGGAGCCCAGTGACCCCGATTCCAAGGACTGCCTCCCGCAGCCTGACGTTTCGGGGAATACCCCAAGGCCGGGTATCCTGCGAAACCAGGAAGTCCATAAGAGGGGAACGGATGCCACCCCGGGCAAAAGGGTCACCTTTGCAGGTGCCTCTGAGCTGGTGGACGCCCAGAAGCACACCACCTCCGCAGGGCCAGGCTCCCTGTTAAAGGACACCGCGAAGGGTAGACCCTCTGCGCTAGGCCCGGTGCTGGAGGACGCCTGGGGGGACACCAGCACCTCTGTGGCCAGAACCCAGCAGGAGGACACCAGGGAGCACAGCAGCACATTGGTGTCAGTCCTCCAGCTGGAGGACGCTGGGGAGCACAGCAGCACCACTGAGACAGGCCCCCAGCTGGAGAGGGACCAAGAAAGCAGGGCCAACACAATCTGTCCAGCTCCCCAGCCCTGCAGCACCACCCTAAGACCTCCCCCAAGACGTGGCTGGCCTTCCAGTGCAGTGGCCCCTTCAGCAATCATCAGGGCCAGAGATAGGGTATTAGATATTATCCTAGAATTTTGTTGCTGCTGTTCAGCATTCGAATTGCAGAGCAACAAAAACTAAAAATAGCACCAAACCAGACAAAAGCCTCCCCACCCCCAAAGCACAACCACTCAGTGGCCATGGTGAACAGGAGTACACCAGGGAAGGTTGAGGCTCTGGAGAGGCTCAGGGACTGGGTCCAGTCACAGGAGCCAGGAGGAGCATGAGACCCACGGGACTGCAGCACAGAAATCTGGGCAAAACCGATGTCCCTGGAGCACAGATGTCCCTGGAGCAGAGCAGGTGAAGGGCCAGGAGGGCCAAGGAACAGGGGAAACACCTAGAGGGGAGCAGAGTGGGTGAGTGGTAGGGTGTGGAGGGGCTGGGGAGAGCTGAGCAGGTACAGGGCCCAGGAGGGATATGAGGCTGTGTGGATGGCCCCAGGGTCAGAGGACCCAGGGCCAGAGGCATGAAACCCTGGACCTCTCTCCCGCATCATAGGCTCAGTTCCCTGAGAACCATATTGCCCCCTTGCTGGTAGAGACCTGCTGCTCTATCCTGGGCACAGGGATGGCATAGAGGATGCAGGAGCTCTTGCAAAGGCTTGGGCCCTGGTGGTAAAACGTGCAGATTGCAAGGAGCAGATAGAGAGGGTCTCTAGCTCCCTTAAGAAAGACTCGGGGACCAGTATATTAGAATCCAAACAGGACTCTTCAAGGTGGACAGAGTTTATTCACAGGCCAGCCATACTCCACACGACCTGCTCAGATGGAAAATCTGCACCCCATCTTCCTACACCAGGAAGCCCTAGGCTATGATCAATCTCAGTCCCGCAGTGAGCATTGTCACCTTGAACTTTTGCAGCTTGGGATTCTTACACAGTGTCAGCCCAGCTGGAATTTCTCCTTTTAAAAATCCTCTCCAGATGGCCAACCACCCCTCATCCTCCCTGGATTCAAACCCTGTAGGGTGACCTTAGCCAAATTGGAAACATTATTATCGCCCAACAGATGCAGGCTTTGGACACCATTCTCTGCCAGTTGAATCACTGGGTCAGGAACGAAAAGCTACAGGGGCTATCTAACTTAAATTTGTGTTTTTTCATCATTGTTTAGATGGTGTTCAATTCCCTTCTAAAACAGGTTTTGCTAAGTCTGGTAAATGCAAGTGAGGTGATGTATGTATGTTTGAAAAAAGAAATGTATGGAAGAGGGATATTCTGAAGGGCCTTAAGATTATGTAAAGCCGGATGGGTAAAATGAAATGGCATTAGAATGAAAGCAAGCAAAAGAAAGTGTTGAAGGTCTGAGAGAGAGATTTTGGTGAGAAATGGTGCCTCCCTCTCCTCCAAATCATTCATGGGCTTGCTCATCTGACCAGCAATGCCCCCTCTGTTCGCTACCTCATCAGCCGAACGTGGGGGCCAAGACATCATGGATCCTGCCCCTAGTAGGCCCAATGATCATGATTATGCTTTTCTTTGTTTCTGCACCCTGTTTTCTCTGCTTTATCCAGGCAAAGCTCTCTGACATGAGCCTTCACTCTCCCAGACCCGGGAAAGCCATTCCTGTAATTGACAGATGAGCAACAGGGCATTGCTCTAGGGGTTCTGGGCCAACCTGGGCTGTCCAGTGACCAGTTGCTTATTTCTCCAAACAAATGAATCCCACTGTAAGAGGATGGCAGGCCCGCCTGCGCACACTTGTGGCAGCTGCTCGTCTCGCTAGACAGGCCTTAAAACCCACACTGGGCCTACCTGTACATGTTAGTTCTCCACATCGGCTTCACGACCAACTCATTTACCAGCCTGTCTCCCCTCCATCACCCTCTTGTCTGTTAGATTTCTACTCTTTGTCAAAGACCCTCTCCTCTCCCTCTCCCAATCGACGACTCTCCAACCTGCTAGGCCTCACGGGTGTTCCACTCCCTAACGCAGATAACACCCTCTTCTTACTATGGTGGACACCATCACCAGTTGGACAGTGGACCTGCCTTTATCTCAAAGATTACTCCACAGGTCTCCTCCCTGGGCATCACCTGGAAACTACACATTCCCTCCCAACCGCAATCCTCTGGTAAGGTAGAACGGGTAAATGGTCTGACCAGAGACCACCTAACCAAACTCTCCACTGAGCTGGGGAAATTCTGTGTGGAGCTGCTCCCACTAGCTTTAATGCACCTCTGAGTCACCCCTTGTGGCCCCTTGTTCCTGACCCCCTTTGAATGGATGTATGGCAGACCTCCTCTTACTAACCATGAGCTCCCCGTCCATCCTACACTGTTGGCTGGATATTTTCCATACTGCTCTTTGCTCAGACAGCTGCTCCAAGAACACACAGACCGTTGTCTGCCACAACCTGTGCCTCCGTCCCCTGATGCACCTGTCAACCTGCTGTGTCCTAGAGACCAGGTTCTTCTGAAAGCCATCTCTCCAAAATCACTTCAGCCAAAGTGGATGGGTCCAAATACGATCATCCTGACTACACCAACGGCTGTCAAGGTCTTGGGCAACACGTCTTGGCATCAGCTTTGCAGGGTCAAACTGGTCCCTGTGGACAAGCAGTATGTATGCGAGTGCTGGGCCCAACTCGGGTACGCATCACTGCGCCCCTGGTCCAGGTTCCACTCAGCCTACAGAGCAGAGGCCCTCTGACTCTCTCTCCTCTGTTTCTAATCCCATCACTTCAAGCCACATCCCGTTCTTCTGTCTATGCCTAGAGATTCCAGATCAGTACAGCCTCAGGCAAGGTATTAGCACTCCCAGGGCCTCTGATCCTAACCTTGTTTTTTCTTTTTGCCCATGCTTACTGCATTTCATCCAACACGGGATCCAAGACCTGCCCCATAGCACCTTTAACCAACTCCTCCACCCATATCCTCGTGTCCCTGCAAAGACCATCTCATAACCAGGCCTGAGCCCCACCCTGGTCTTCGCCCTCGTCCAGCAGGAAGTAGCCAAAGAAAGAACCGTCGCCCCTTTTCCTATCAGCAAATGGCTGGTATGAAAGGTCGATGCAGGGGCCAGGAATGGGGAAGTCCACATACAAACAATAAGATGGCCCTAACACCAGTACCCCTGATTCCATCTAACAGAAACTGAAGCCATAAGCAGGAGAAAACAACTCGGCTCCACGAAAAAACAACTTTGTTCCCCCTAATCCTGTTTCCCCCACTACCAACCCAGTTTTTCTGCCTAACGTCTCCTCACCCTATGAAATGACATCTCCCCCTACAAAGGGCGTGACTTCAGGGACAACCCACCTTGGGTCAGCAAAGCTCGCCTTGGGGCACAATGAGTTTTCCCTTCCTTTGAGAAAGTTTAGCCTGGCTCCCCTTTTCTTTGCCATGCCAAACCATTCATCTTGGTGCCCGAAACCCAGAAGGCCATGTTCCCTGGCGCCAGGGACGCCTCCCTATCCCTGGGACTCTCCTCTCGATTGTAGACGCTGCACATCCACCACAGGCCTTGATCCTTGGCGGTGAGTCACCTGCCTGACCCTCCTTCCTGGGAGGCCCTCACCCCTTGTTACCGGCTCCTCTTCTCACCCCCATCCTGGTTGACTGTTCCATAAACCGCAGGCCTATGCCAGCCGACCCCCACTGCTCCTGGTTCTGGATTTGGGGACGCCCATCCAGCCCAGTTGTCCCAGTCCGGGTGTCAACTGAGCGGTGGAGATATCCCCCTCGCTCGCCTGCCACCATTTCAAAGGCCAGGACTGGGTCGTGGGATACCGCGATTCGGGTCCTGTGCCCCCAAAGGTCTGATGAGGTCATGGGAAACTGCGTTCCTGAGACTGTACCCCCATTCGTTCGGGAGAGGAGCCGACTTACCCATTGGGTCCTCACATTCCAAGCTGAGCCCAGCCATCCCTTTGGGACGCCGTTTCTCAATCCTCGATCCGCTGGGGCTCAGGCCAGATCTGCGCCTCAGCGTCTAGTCTTCTCCTGCAACACTGCCCAGCCTCAGTGCCCATTGGAGAATGGCTCTCATTGGCCAGAACAGGGCGCTTTCCATCTCACGGTCCTTACAGACCTGAACAGTTTCTGTCACCGCGATGGAACATGGTCAGAGATCCCTCATGTCCAGGCTTGCTTTCTCGTGCGCTCCAGTCCCTCCCTCCTGCAAACCAGTTATACTTCCCAAGTCTCGAGACTCTTCTCTCTCTTCACCCTCTCCAGACCCCTCTTCTGCATTCTCTGATCCTCTAGATGTTCAGTCTTCACCTCCTTCAGCTTCCCAGGCCTGGCCCCCCTTCCACCTCCCAGCCACCACACCTGCTCTCACAGTCGTCCTCTTTGTCCCCTTAGGCAGGTTGTGGGGACTGAAGGAGTAGGTGGAGTCCACGATTCTTTCCCTCTGTCTGATCTCTCCCAGATTGAAAAGTGTCTTGGCTCTTTCACTAACGATCCCACTACCTACACCAAAGAATTTCGTTATCTTACCACGGTTACACCTAAGGTTACACCTATAACCTTCAGTGTCATGATTACACGTTATCCTCTCTTCCACCCTGACCTCTAATCAAAGAGAATGTGTTTTTCAGTCTGCTGGAGGCCACACAGATCAGGTCCACTTCACTGACACAACCATGCCCCCGGGCCCTGAAGCAGGTCCCCGCCAGGAGCCTGGCTGGGAATACCAGACTGACACTGACGCGGGTCGTGGGGGCAGGGCTCGCTGAGACACTTCATCACCTGCCTCTTAGCTGTACTCAAAGAAGCAGCCGGACTCCAAGGCGGTTAATTTTGACAAGCTGCCGGAGATCACCCAGTTCCACCCCGTACAGAGGAGAACAGTGACTACAAACAGCTATGAAGTGCATGTGGCTGCTAGATCCATTCATACACCTACCCGGGATGGGTTGGTTGCATTACAACTGGCATAGATGGCAGGACGGTTCAAAGCAGGATGGCTCTACGCAGACGAAACCCTTTGGAACCTGGGGAGGGATTGCCAGGTGGCTGGCCACGAGCAGATGGTACTCAGTGGCTGACCTCCTCGCCATGTGGGTACGTCCCCAGGAATGGCCAGAGGTAGATGGATCCCCAGGGCAGTTGGAACAGGCCATGTATGAAATAGAAGAAACCCTGAATGGGTGCAGTGCCCGCGAGGTAACAGGAGCAGTGGGGTGGGTGTTTCTCACAGCTCTGCGACAGTCCAGGCAGAAAGAGCAATCTAGAGTCCAGCGAGTATGGGATGAGATACGGGAAGAGATGTGAAAACTGCAACAATATTTGAGGATTCTGGAGGAGGAAGTTCAGAGAAACCAACCCACCATTCTGGAGATGCCAGACTCCAGCTCAGACAGGAAGGAGAGGGATGCTGGCCCTTTGCCCGAATCGCAGCCGGTGGTGGCAAACCAACCTGCGATTCCAGAGGGGCCAGACCCCTCCTAAGGACAGGAGGAGGGGGAGGCTGGCCCTTTGTCTGAGTCCCAACCGGCGATGGCAAACCAAACTGCGGCCCCAGAGATGCCGGACTCCTCTGGAGAGGAGGTGGAGGCTGGTCCCTTGCTCCGGGCCCACCAAGTGGTGACTCAGAAATAAAGCAGCAGCCACCCGTGGCCCCAGGGGGGCGGGGGGGGTCAGGCTGCTGGATCACCACAAATGACAGAATTTACTTCCTATCAACCATACACCCAGGCGGAACTGGTGGACTTGGGCACAGTGTTTCCACCAGAATCCAGGGGAACCCTTGGCAGCCTGGCTGCTACATTTGTGGGGCCTGGGGCTGGATGGGATTATTTGCACGGCACAAGTGATGGAGAGACTGGCCTCCGTGGCTTTACACCCATCCTTGCGACAGAGGCTACACAACAGCCAGCGGTATGAACAGGGTGACCCCACCCTCCGGGAATGGATAATAGCTGCCATACGGACAGTCTGGCTGATGCAGGAGACGTGCCGGACACAGTAAGTGGATTGGAGACGTACGCCGAGCTGATACAGGTCATTTGGGAATTGGGGATGTGGTAGGCCATGTTTAATGTGAATTCCCGTGGTCCTGATGACGAGCGTTTCACAGCAGGGATGAGAGACTTAGTATTAAAAAATGTCCCCTCATCCTCATTTGGATCCCTCATGGCAGTTGTAGCACCCCATGTGGGTCGTCAGCTACATGACGTCACAACAATGATAGCCAGCTTGGGCGAAGTTGAGAACTGGCATTCTCAAACTCAGAAGGGAATATGGGTAGTTGTTGAAAAGTGAAAAGGAATGCCAAGAAGGGAAAGGAAGCCTCTTGGCATCACAGAACTTATTAAAGTCACCCATAACCAAATGTGGACAGATTTAGTGAGAGCAGGTGTAGATAGTAGTAAAATACATGCACAGCCCAAACTATGTTTGTTGGAATTATGGCAGCAGCTGCAAGAAGACCACAGGTTCATGACCATGACTAGGACTGCTGCTCAGGGGGTGCCTGGACGCTCTAGGCCTCAGGCAAATACCCTGCGCCTGGAAGATACTTGCTGCCAACCCTATCCTCGGGTGATGGCCTGATCACTTTCAAATAGGGTGAGGGCCAAGGAACCTGTCCACAGGGGACGGGGGGGGGGACCGGAGGCCACATGTGGAGCTTGCCATCCACTGGTCCCCAACTAACATGCAAAGGGTTTTATCTCTGGCAGACACAGGAGCAGAATGTACTCTGCTCTATGGAAATTCAGAAAGATTTCACGGGTCTATTTGTATTGATGGCTATGGAGGCCAGAGTGTCAAGGTGACAGCAGTGAGACTAACTTTGGGGATTGGGTGGTTACCCCCCAAAAGAGTATAAAGTATATGTATCGCCCATCCTGGAGTACATCCTGGGGGTGGAAGTACTATGTGGCTTATGGCTAGAGACCACAGCCAGAGAGTTTCACCTTAGAGTGTGTGTGGTAAAGGCAGGGGTGAGCGGACACGCTAAACATCTGCCCACACATCTGCCAGTCCCTAGGCGAGTGACTAATACGGAACAATATCAGTTGCCCGGAGGCTACAAGGAAATTATAGGCACAATATCAGAACTGGAGAAAGTGGGCATTGTGCATACTTCCCACAGCCCCGACAATTCACCGGTGTGGCCAGAGAAGAAGCCTGATGGTCGTTTAGGTTCCCAATTATTTGAGGGGCCTGGGTCGGGCCCCTTACCCAGTTTTTTGACTGTGAGATGATTTTTGAAAAAACAGTCAGATTGGTGCCCGCAGTAAACTTTTTATTTGGTGGCAACAATGTATTATTATTTTTATGATATTTAGACCGACAGTCCTTTATTTAATGAAATTTTTTATTATAACGTGGGCAGATAGTTTTTGGAAGTATTATTTGAGAAGGAATTTTACTATTATTTGTTGTAACAGGCGTGTCAGACTGTTGAGGCAAGGCTGGAGGCGGCATAGAGATTACTTTGTTTGGGCAATTTTTACTATAATGCCCTGGCTGTCTGCAAGAAAAACAATTTCCAAATTTTTTGTTTATTTTTTATTTTGTTGATCAAGGGAGGCGAACCATTGGCTGCTGGTCTGTCCCTTTAAGGCAGCCGCAATGGCCACACCATGAAGATATGAGGGTGTCACCTCCGAACAGGTTCGAACATATTTATTAATGTCGCCTGTTTGTACAATGGGTCTTAACAATGCCTGACAAGGTGGTGAAGCATTTTCAAAAGCCAGTTGTTTAGTTATAATGTGAGCCGCCTCAGCATTAGGTATAGTTTTTTGGACAGCATTCATTAACCGTGATAAAAAGTTTTGATAAGATTCCTCAGGCCCTTGTTTAATGTTAGCAAGGCCAGAGGTTTTTACTTTACCAGCCAGCAACCGGCTCCATGCAGCAACTGCAGCTTCACGCACGAGACGAAAGACTGGAGGTGGCATACAAATTTGTACATTGTTTTTATACCAATTATTTTGACCCAAAATTATTTTAAGTAGAATTTTATTATTTTTTATTTTTATTTTTTTATTATTATATATTTTTACCATTTTTTTGTGTTTTTTTTTCATAATTTGTCTTTCACAATAAATAATTTCCGCCAGACAGACTAGATCTAGTCGTCATTTGTCAATCAAGGGGTGTGAGGAAGCGACTGGCCCCTGATTCTACGAGTTGCAAGGTATAAGGAGATGTAGCCCCGTAATCGGCAGTTGCTCTTTTCAATTTCTTTAAAAGCTCAAAGGGAAGGGTTTCCCACTGAGGCTGCTCATGGTCATTGTCTACATTGAGCACAGGAAAACATCGAAAGGTAAAATTACCTTTTTCTTCTGCTTGTCTCACTGCACCAGCAAAACCAGCTCTAGACATATGAACCAAATCACCAGACAACATTTGTGGCATTGACCTGGACACAAGCTCTGCGTTTTCAAAGGGGTCTGATTGTATATTTGCAGAACAAGGCTTGAGATCAGTCTTAGCTCTAGCCAAATTACTGATATATTTTTTAACAATCTTAGCCAAGTCCGGGCTGGAAATTGAATCAGATTTAGGAATAGATTCATGAAAAGGAGCCGACGCTTCAGTAGAGAGGTCAACTTTGGCTCTAGAATTAATTTTTGACTTTTGAAAAACAATTTCATTATCCGAAGAATCCGAATTACTTTCTTTAATGTAGCTGGCCAATTTTTGTTTTATTTTTGGTTTTGTATTTTTTGCTTTGCCTCCAGCCTGGCTAAAGCAATTTATTTGTTTAGGCAATTGTTTTGTTAATGACGGGCTGTCAGCCGAGGACCCTTTAATGTCCTCCAAGGATAAGGAAGCAGTAGGCTCAGGTAGCCATAATTTCCTGAGCTTTTTATTTATCTTTTCCAATTCAGACCCTTGATTTAGCATGTCTTGCAACAGACCCCACAATGAAAAGGCATCGATGGAGAACTTCTCTGGTCCATGGAGAGTATAATAGGATGTCATTTCCTCTCCTACTTTGGCCCAAGTTTTTGCATCCAGAGTACCGTCCCTAGGAAACCAAGGACAACACATTTCAACAAAATTTAGGAAACTAGCCAATTGTGCATGAGAGGTTTTAAGGCCTCACTTTGCAAGAGTATACTTAATTATATCAATAGAGTCCTCTTTCCTTAGACTCAGTATGGCCCATAGCTTCTCAACTATAAGACACTCACTCGCCTTATCACGCAATAAGACACTCACTCGCCTTATTACGGTTCTGACTTACTGCTCCCCTCAAACCTGCTTTCTCTACAGGCGGGTATGCGCCCTACCCTATGGAGCAGATCCTAGCCATCCCCGCATGGGAAAGAAATCTTACCTTTCAAGTCCCTGTTCGGGCGCCACTTGCCGGGGACCAGCCTCTGGCAAAACGTCGTGTCAGGGGTTCCTGAAAGGATGAGACAGCGTCGGCAAAAACGAAAGAACTGAAACTTAAGGGCTGAGGGGGAGGGAAATGAGGAGACACCGACACTTGGTGAGGTGTTAGTATATTTTGCGGAGAGACTCAGCAGGTTTTTTTTTTTATTCATTATTAGTAATAATAATAAGGAAATACATTATCATGTGTAAAGCAAAAACAATTAGTATATTATGTATTCCATAGACTACTGGCCCCTACAGGTCTCAGCTAGACGGCAGCTTTCAAGGTTAACAGACAATAAACCAAACCTAAAATTAAAGCTATTTTTTTTTATTTAGACAATTATTTAAAACAGTGAATAACCGCCAGTGTATTTCTATTAGCTAAAGCCTAAGCATCAAAGGACTATCTTATTCACATGACCTTCAGCCAGAGACCAGCTGCTGTTTAGCTATTAGAACTTTTTCTACCTAGAAACTCCTTAACTCAAATAGCTTTATATTAAAAATTTTCCCAAGAAACTTCAAGAGAAAACAAAATAGAAGGACCTACTATAATTATTGTATTGTAATGCTTGTCAGGTATGCTCAATAAGTTGTCTTTCATTGTCAAGTAGGCCAAATTGTTTAATAATTAGTTTTTAATTTTTCATGTTGTTTATTTGCAATATACTGATGCATATAATATAGTGTTTAATGTACTTTTTTAGAAATATATTTTCTTATTTATGACCAAGAACAAAAAGTGAAGGAATGTTAGATTTTCAACCTCACGGTGTGAGGCACAAGGAATCTTCAGCCCCACGGTGTGAGGCACAAGGAATCTTCAGCCCCACGGTGGGAGGCCCTTTGGCTTCGGCCCCACGGTGTGAGGCACTTTGGGCTTCGCTGCTTGTCAGTGTCTTATTTGGCCGGGGCATCAAGGCCTCCTGCAGCACTTAGGAAGTGCACCTGTGCGCAGCCAGAGTCGGGTGGGCGGGGTCAGGCTCCCGCCAGGGGCGCAGCCTGGGGCTCATCAGAGCTACTGGGCCAGGTGCGGACTCGTCCATTTTGAGTGGTGCTGGCTTGCCTGGGGCTTTCCGCGCCGGCCTGTGTGCCTGCAGTTTTGGAAGAGGCCGCGGTCGCCGCTTGTCCCTGGCTTACAGGGGGTGCCCTCACCTGACAGGGACCCCAGACCTCCATCTAGGGCGTCTGCGGGCGCACGGCCCCGCCGCTGGGGCTGTGAGTGCGAGAGGAAGGTGCAGGCGGGCCACGGGAGAAAGATTTGGGCCTCCCCCAAGGGGAAGAGAGCCCCGTTCCCCCATGGGGGAGGAAAGTTCCGTACCCCCATGGGTGCAGATGTGGCCCCAGCCCGGTGGGGGCAGAGGGTCCCCGAACCCCCTCACCAGTGCCCCCTAGCAGCGGCCCTAGGAAGTGTACCTGTGAGCAGCCAGAGTCGGGTGGGCGGGGTCAGGCTCCGGCCAGGGGCGGAGCCTGGGGCTCATCAGCGCTGCTGGGCCAGGTGCGGACTCTTCCCCTTTGAGTGGTGCTGGCTGGCCCGGGGCTTTCCGCACCGACCTGTGTGCCTGCAGTTTTGGAAGAGGCCGCGGTTGCCGCTTGTCCCTGGCTTCCAGGGGGTGCCCTCCCCTGATCGGGACCCCGGCCCTCCATCTAGGGCATCTGCGGGTGCACGGCCCTGCCCCTGGGGCTGTGAGTGCGAGAGGAGGGTGCAGGCGTGCCCCGGGAGGAAGACTTGGGCTTCCGCGAAGTGGAAGAGGGCCCCGTTCCCCCATGGGGGAGGAAAGTTCCATACCCCCATGGGTGCAGAGGTGGCCCCAGCCCCGTGGGGGCGGAGGGTCCCCGACCCCCCTCACTTGCGCCACCTAGCGGTGGCCCTAGGAAGTGCACCTGTGCGCAGCCAGAGTCGGGTGGGCGGGGTCAGGCTCTGGCCAAGGCCAGATCCAGGGGCTCAACAGCACTGCTGGGCCAGGTGCGGACTCTTCCCCTTTGAGTGGTGCTGGCTTGCCCGGGCTTTCCGCGCCGGCCAGTGTGCCTGCAGTTTCAGAAAAGGCCGCAGTTGCCGCTTGACCCTGACTTACAGCGGGTGCCCTCCCCTGACAGGGACCCCGGCCCTCTGTCTAGTGCGTCTGCGGGCGCACAGCCCCACCGCTAGGGCTGTGAGTGCAAGAGGAGGGTGCAGGCGTGTGCCGAGAGTAAGATTTGGGCTTCCGAGAAAGGGAAGAGGGCCCTGTTCCCCCATGGGGGAAGACAATCCCATACCCCCATGGGTGCAGAGGTGGCCCCAGCCCGGTGGGGGCGGAGGGTCCCAGAACCCCCTCACCAGCGCCACCTAGCGGCGGCCCTTGGAAGTGCAACAGTGTGCAGGCAGAGTCGGGTGGGCGGGTTCATGCTCCGGCCAGGGGCGGAGCCTGGGGCTCATCAGCGCTGCTGGGCCAGGTGCGGACTCTTCCCCTTTGAGTGGTGCTGGCTTTCCAGGGGCTTTCCGCGCCGGCCTGTGTGCCTGCAGTTTTGGAAGAGGCCGCAGTCGCCGCTTGTCCCTGGCTTACAGGGTGTCCCGACCCGCGGGATTCGGAGGCACGGAAAGAGAAGGGCTGAGGATTGAAATGAGGGGCTTGACAAATTGACGCTAGCGTTTGCTTCTTTATTTTTCCTTTTTCCTTTTCCTACTTTTACATGTTTTTTCCTTTCCCTGTCCTACTACCTTCCCTGGCTTTCTCTATGCTCCTCTCTCAGTACGTTTCTCAGTATCCTCTCTCAAAGTCTCTACACAGTATCCTTTCCACAGTCTCCTTCTCCTCTACGCAGTCTCTCTCCTTATCCTCTATGCAGTCTCTCTCCTTATGCTCCACACAGTCTCCCTCCTTATCCTCTACGCAGTCTCTCTCCTTATCCTCTACGCAGTCTCTCCAGTCTCTCCCGTGGTTCCCTTCTTATCCCCCCTCGCTCCTCCCCTCGTACCTCTCAGTCCCACGTGATTTTCCGGAAACACAGTGGTTTCTCCGACGGCGAAACAGGAATCGAAACCTAACTTGCGAGCATGCGCAACACGGCACATGCTCCATGATGCTCCAGACATTTGTGAGCATGCGCAACATGGCACATGCTCCATGCGGCTCTGGACATCTCCCCCTTTTTTCTTTTAAATGAGATACCTGGCCTGTCTTAGGTTGGCATATCCCATAACCAGCCTTACCCGTCTTTGCTAATCCGGCGCACTTGGTCTGGACCGCTGTCTTAGGTTGGTCTGGACGGGCTACGCTCTTACCCGTCTTTGGCTCACAGGTTCTCTAGGGCTAAGTTGACTCATCCGGATGCTACTGGGGAGTCCTGTTCCAGTACCATGGTGCCAAGTACTTGCCTGACCAAAATAGCACACTTTTTTTTTTCGCTTCCGTACCCGACGGAGAAACCATATGCCGAATGCACAAACAGCAACTCTGGGAGGAGTCCTCTAACCAGGCAATAAGACCCTTACTCGAAACAGGGTAACCCGAGTGTTGTCAACAGTTATGAGCTGTCTCGCCAATTGAGAGGTCAGGTTCAGGAGCTGGTGGTTCTAAGGTCCTCTGATTACACTATTTAACCTATTTTCTTCCATAAACATATTTTTCACCATAACAGGAATTACACAAATAAAACTGTACAAAAAGATACAATGCATGTGAGTGGTTAACAAAAGTGTGTCTATCTCCTCTTACATGAGCTAACTGCTGACTAAGCATAAAAAGTCCATTCTGCAAATGTCCATTCATATATTACTGTGTTGACAACGCAGAAGCAACATCGGCAGCTAAATTGTCCATAGTGTCCGTATTTACAGCAGCTTGAGTGACAGCAACGGCGGCAGCAGCCGCAGCCGTGGCCTCTGCTATTGAAACGGCAACAATAGCTGCAGTGATGCTAAAATCACGTCTCCTCCTAGGTAGAACAGGGGAAAGGTGTGCAGAAACATCCACGGGCATGAATAAAATAGAAGGTAGACAACGATCATCGCTCTCTCCACACTCCGGGCCCAGGAGGCAGAGAGGGGGTAAGTCTCCGCTGAACAGCTCAACCCAGTGGCAACTCCTGCATTATTGGGGAGGGCAAAAAAGAAAGGAGGGGACAGACAGACAGCAGCAGACAAACTCTATAATCTATTATTCTGAATACTAACAAATTATCCAATGGTAGAACTAATGTTTACAGAATAAATGACATTAAATGATTTCACCTCACCCTGGCCCAACGGGGCACTATCCAATGGCTTGGAAGCCAGACCAATAGTAAGATTAGTGGCAAATACTTGCGGAAAAGTGGAATCATGATGATCAATGAGGAGCAAAAACGGCAGCTGATGCACAATCGCCCATCGTACTAACATCTGGGACGCTTATGTCATCAATGTTAGCAGGGTCAAGTATAATGACAAACCGAACCAATCGAGCAGGAACCCATTGGGGTGCTTCTGCATCCTGTGGGAAAAGACAAATGCTGCCTGGCAGCTGTATTAATACTGGCGCGGGTGGTTGCCACTCATTATTAACTGGGTCCTTCCATCTCGCTTGCAGCATCGTGACCTGCCGAGGGTCTGGCGACCAGTGCCGATCAGCAGCTGACCGCCCCTGAGTATCTAGGGTAAAAAAATTAAGGGTAAAGAGAGCTGTAGTCAAACGGTCCCTGGGGGAGTGTTCTCCCCCTGTTTGTTTTAAAAGCATAGTTTTCAGAGAACCATGAGCACGTTCAACTATACCCTTCCCCTGCGGATTGTATGGAATTCCTGTTTTGTGCACAATGCGATGGACCGCACAAAAGGAGGCAAAAGCCTTACTGGTATAACCAGGGCCGTTATCTGTCTTAATGACACGTGGGCGGCCCATTACCGCAAACGCATGTAGCAAATGTGAGCGGACATCAGAAGTCTTTTCACCGCAATGTGGGGAGGCGAAAATAAAACCAGAGAATGTGTCGACGGAGACATGGACCAGGCTCTGTCGTCCAAAAGAGGGTACATGAGTCACATCGGTTTGCCAAATATGGTTAGGGAGGATGCCCCGGGGGTTAACTCCTGGGGGAGGCACAGCTGCTGGAGCAAAAGGTGCACACTTGTGACAAGTACGAACAATGTCACGAGCTTGATGACGAGTCAACCCGTAATGACCTTTAAGTGATGTGGCGTTGGTGTGCAAGACTGCATGTTTTTCCATAGCACTCTGAAGTGCTAGACAAATTAGATGTCCCCTAGTAAGAGAGTCAGCTGCGGCATTGCCAGCCGCTAAAGGTCCTAGCAATGGAAGATGACCTCTGATGTGACCCACAAAAAGGTGATGAGTCCTCTTACAAATCAGTGTTTGCAACTGCTGAAAGAGGGGTGCAATGGAGCTGTGAACAGAAATATGAGCAACGGTTTCCAAAACATTTAAAGCATGTACCAAATATTTGCTGTCAGAATACAAATTGATAGGTTCTTGTGAGTAGGTCTCGAGAGCCGAGAGGATGGCGGTCACCTCAACGACTTGGGCCGAACCACTGGGCACCGAGACCACCTTCTGATCCCCTTCAGAGACAAAGGAGGCTGTACCATTACTGGAGCCATCTGTAAACACTGTCCGCGCCCCCACAATAGGTTCAGTAACGAGGATCCTGGGGAAACAGACTGGATGATTTTGTAAAAATTTACATAAAGGGCTGCTGGGATAATGCGAATCAAAAAGTACTGAAGTGGTAAATTAAAGGATACTCCATGTTTCATCGTGGCGTATTAACCACTGAATTTGTTCTTTGTTAAAAGGGAGAATCACCGCTCATGGGTGAGTACCTGAAAGATGTAGGCTAGAGTCCAGAGCCGTTTATACAATTCTGGCAACCGAATGAAAATAAGGCTCTAAGACTCATTTTGGACAGATGTTAAGATGGATCCAGTAAACGGGACCATCTTGCCATATAAGTGCTGTGGGAGTAAGGTTACTACAAAATACCAAGACACCAAAAGGGCGAGAGACAGACAATCTATTTAAGGTCACCTGGGTTAGAGCCTTTTCGACTCTGGTAATCGCTTCATGAGCTTCCTTAGTAATGACTCTAGGAGAAGCAGGGTCTGCTTCTCCTTTCAGCATGTCGAAAAGAGGCTTCAGCTCTCCCGATGTAATAGAGAGCGAAGAACGTATCCATGCTAGATCGCCGCATAGGCGTTGGAAATCATGCAAGGTGCGAAGGTGAGCTACTGCCAATTTTGGTACTGCTGGAGCATAACTACCTTTACTCAAATGGTATCCTAAATACTGAAAAGGCTCAGCCATTTGTAACTTCTCAGGAGCAATCTTTACACCTGACGTCAGTAAATGATTCTCAAGGTCCTGGAAACAGGCATACAGCAGGTCAGACGTGGGAGCTGCCAGTAACAAATCATCCATATAATAATATACATGCACTTGCGAATGTTTGACTCTAACAGGAGCAATGGCTCTGGAGACATAAATTTGACAGATGGTGGGACTGTTTGCCATGCCCTGAGGAAGGCACACCCATTGATATCTGTCATGTGGGGCAGCAGCATTAATGGCCGGGATAGAAAATGCAAAGCATTTGGAATCTTGATCATGTAATGGAATAGTGAAAAAACAATCCTTAAGATCTAGGCTCAAGATATAATGATCTCGCGGAATGGCACTTGGAGAGGGAATACCAGGTTTCACTGGTCCCATAATCTCCATAGTTGCATTCACTGCCCTAAGGTCCTGTAATAGTCTCCATTTTCCAGACTTCTTTTTGATAACAAAGATGGGAGTATTCCAGGGGGGAGTAGACGGGACAATGTGTCCGACCTGTAGCTGTTCTTCTACTAACATTCTTGCAGCCTCTAACTTCTCCTTCGGCAGGGGCCACTGTGGTACCCACACAGGTGTGTCAGATTTCCAAGTGATAGGAATGGGCATAGGTGGAGGCCTAATCACAGCGGCCCCTAGAAAAAAGGGTAACCGAGCCCTCGTTTATCCCCTGCTTCCCTCGTCACTTCCTGTAGATTAAAAGTGGGAGGCCCTTGCTGTTGTTTACCCAAACCTTGTCCAGGCACGTAGCCCTGATTAACCATCATTTGGCCAGCTGGACTATCCGTGACTAAGGAAGCTCCCATCTCCACCAGAACATCTCGTCCCCAGAGGTTCATGGGGATTCCAGGGAGGACATAAGGTTGAAATTGCCCACTATGGCCCTCATTGTCTCTCCAGCGGAGCACAATAGTACTCCTGGAAGGATTTTGGGATATTCCCAGACCCTGCAAGGAGGTGTAAGCGGTAGCCACAGGCCACTGTGAAGGCCAATGCTCCTTGGATATAATGGAAGTGTCTGCCCCAGTATCCAAAAGGCCCTTAAATGTTCGGCCATTAATTATCAATTCAATTAGAGGCCTCCTATCTAATGTCAGAGCCAAATTCACAACAGGGTTACCTGAAGAGCCAAAACCTTCAGCACCGCGAGTTACACGGTGGACTTTTCCGTCAGTGGCTAATCTTGGTAATGGTATAATTTGAGCTATTCTGTCACCGGGGGACATAGAGATAACTCCACGAGCAACAGACGCAAGAATCTTAATTTCTCCAGTGTAATCAGTATCAACGAGGCCTGGGATGACCTGCAGGCCTTTAAGGGCACTGGAGCTGCGGCCAATTATTAGCCCCACAATTCCATCGGGGAGAGGACCATACTGGCCTGTAGGTAAACATTGCACTCCCATGTTAGCAGTAAGAACAGTATATGCGGAGACACACAAATCGAATCCACCACTTCCTGGAGAGGCGCGGAAGAGGTCAGAGAAAAACTTTGCCTTATTTGGGGATTGCTCTGAACTGCCCCTATAATTGGCTGAGAGGGTCGCCAGGGCTGTGCCCTCCCCTACGCGTTTCCCGGCTGTCCTCCCATACGGGGGGTCAGCGGATTTCCCTGATAATCTGTGTTAGACCGACACTCGTTTGCCCAATGATTGCCCTTTCGGCACTGTGGACAAACGCCTGGTTTCTTTTGAGGGTTAGCAATTCGTGGTGCCATAGCACTCCCGCTCCGCCCCAAAACCGGGCAGGAGGCCTTTATATGCCCTTTCTGACCACAAGCGAATCAGACACGGTTTCGGGGTCCAGTTACTGGACCATGCAAGGCCTGAGCGATCACCGCACCGGTAACTTGCGCTTCACAAATATCTTTACAAAGTCTTACATAATCATCCAAACTAGCCCTAGCTTTCCAGGGTCTAATAGCTTCCTGACACCATTTATTAGCATTCTCAAATGCAAGCTGTTTAACTATTGGTAGGGAGGCATCAGTGTTACCTAGAATTCTGCCAGCTGCAGTCATCAATCTTGCTAGGAACTCCGCATAAGGTTCTGTCGACCCTTGAATGACCTTTGTTAATTGAATGTCGGCTCCTCCTCTATCGCCTATTGCCTTCCAGGCTGACCATCCAGCTGCTGCAACTTGGGCAAATACAGCTGGATCGTAATCCTTTTGTTGGTCATTACTATCATATTGCCCTTCTCCTGCTAACATATCCTTGTTTCTAACCGGAAATCCAGCCTCAGCATTGAGTTTAGCTGTAAAGGTGAAGTTCTCTAAAAATATACCTTTCCATACCAAATAATCCCCTGGGGAAGTCACTGCTCTGACTAGCGCCTTCCAATCATTAGGAGTCGGATTCGTGCCGATCCAGCTATCCAATAAGGTATGCGTAAAAGCGCTCTGGAGGCCATACTGAGTAACTGATTCCTTCAAAGCCTTCAAATCTTTAAAAGATGTGGAGACATGTACTCTAGTACGCATCCCTTGAGGATCTGTCCCTTCCACGACCGGATAAGCATAATTAGGGGCCTGGGAAGCCAGAACTCTTTCCATCATAGAGCACAGTCTTTCCATTAATGGAAGATCAACCCTGTCGAGGGTTCTAGAAGGTGACTCCCCAGGTGTTTTCCATCTCCTTTTACTCTTCCCTGCCTTATAACAACCGAGGCCTTTCTCATCCTGTTCCTCGTCTCCTCCCGACTCATCAGTAGAATCATCTGGAGAAGGGGCTGTTGTTATTTTTTGAGTAGAGGAAGGGGGACTTACCGATGTAGAACTCTTAATGGAACTTCTATCTTCTTCCTCCGTTTGTCTCGCTGTCCTGACGGCCTCAGTGGCTAACTGAGTGGCAACAGTGCCACCGGCATTAAGAGCATCTCCCACCACTCTCCAGACCGTCAAAGTAGTGCCAGGAAGAGACTCAAGGCCATATAATTGCTGATGCAAGACAAAATCTCCTTTCACCTTATTCCAATTGTCACTATCGACCTGATCTTGCTTCAGAAACCATTTACTAGTAATATTAAGGGTCTCTACAAATCTTTTAAGAATTTTTCTACTGAGAGGAACCCCAAACTCTTTTAAAAGAGCTTCCAGGGAAATAACTAACTGCCCCTTGGACATTGAATTGTCCATGATCCCAGCTACCTTACCTTACTTTACTTTACTTTACTTGCCGGCTCACCACAGCTGGTCCTTCAGCGGTTCCTTCGTTCTTTTTCGTGCCCCACATTGGGCGCCACCTGTCCCGACCCGCGGGATTCAGAGGCACGGAAAGAGAAGGGCTGAGGATTGAAATGAGGGGCTTGACAAATTGACGCTAGCATTTGCTTTTTTATTTTTCCTTTTTCCTTTTCCTACTTTTACATGTTTTTTTCCTTTCCCTGTCCTACTACCTTCCCTGGCTTTCTCTATGCTCCTCTCTCAGTACGTTTCTCAGTATCCTCTCTCAAAGTCTCTACACAGTATCCTTTCCACAGTCTCCTTCTCCTCTATGCAGTCTCTCTCCTTATCCTCCACGGAGTCTTCCTCCTTATCCTCTACTGTGGTTCCCTTCTTATCCCCCTCACTCCTCCCCTCGTACCTCTCAGACCCACGTGATTTTCCGGAAACGCAGTGGTTTCTCCGAAGGTGAAACAGGAATCGAAACCTAACTTGCAAGCATGCGCAACACGGCACATGCTCCATGCGGCTCCGGATATTTGCGAGCATGCGCAACACAGCACATGCTCCATGCTGCTCCGGACACAGGGGGTGCCCTCCATGGACAGGGACCCCGGCCCTCCATCTAGGGCGTCTGCAGGCGCACGGACCCGCCGCTGGGGCTGTGAATGCGAGAGGAGGGTGCAGGCGTGCCCCGGGAGTAAGGTTTGGGTTTCCGCGAACGGGAAGAGGGCCAAAGGGGAAAAAAAAACTTAAATGGCTATATAGGCTTAACCTGAAAAACTTAAGTTGTTTTAGGAATTTGTCTAGCTTTGTCTTGAAAAGGTATATAGTTCTGGTGAAAGTGACCACCCATCCAAAATCTCTTCTAGGAATTTAAGGAAAAAGTGGCCTTAAAAATACTCATAGGCAATATTCTTCCCCACTTTCTTTAGAACCTAAGGGCATTCTTACAAATAAATCTTGAGAAATGTTTTCTAATCTGAAAAAATTAGTTAAAAATTATTATTTAAGGGCCTCCCCTGGTGGTGCAGTGTTTGAACTCTGGGCTGTGAGGCTACCTGCAGCCTCTGCAGCGCCAGTTCGTTCCCAGCCACCGGCGAGGGTCCCACCCAAAAATAAATAATAAAAGTAAATTAATAATAAATGTTGTCAGTGTTGTCACAAATACTGGTAAAATAACTTTCTCTAAAATATAGTGCAAATGGCCCAAATTCTAAATGAGAGATCTCTGTTTTTACCTTTGTGTCTTTTGTCTCCAGAGGGTTGCTGGGTTAAAATGGTGCCATTATATATTCTAAGATTTATTCATTTATGCATACAAGAGCTGGCATACAGGCCAGAAATGCGGGAAGTGAGAGGATTCACCAGAGACCGATCAGGGAGCAGAACAGGTAGATCGACTGAAATACACTGCTGAGGGGAGCAGCAGGTGAGGCAGGAGAGGTCTGCCTTGCCATGTGGGTTTCTCCCTGGCCGGCTGGGGATCAAATTTGTAATGAAGAGGCTGTAGATTGCTTCACACTACGGTGTTTAACCCCTTGAACCACCAGGGAGTCCACCACAAAAACGAGTTCAAAATGCAACAGTTTAATTAAAGCACTGGTGAGCACCTTCATTGATGTTTCCTCCCCTTGTCCTAGCAAAATAATAATAATAATAATAATAATAATAATAATAATAATTAATTAACCAAAAAAAACCTCTGGTATATAAATTTGTTTCATTTGTAATGCTGCCATTTTGAACTTCGTATCCTAAGACAAACTAAAGCTACTTCTGGGTTCTCTATCTTCAATCTGTTCTATCATTATTTAAATTGTGGAATATTTCTCCTATAAAACTAATGTTCTAATAAGTTCAATACAATGAAAACTTGACTACTTAATGAGCTTTTGCTTTATATTTTGCTTCTTAATGTAGGAAATCTAAACTATATTGTTTATCATTTCACCTAAAAAAAAAAAAGATGTGTTTATGTATGAGTTACCCAGTAGAAAGGAATAACAGCATAACAGCTCTTACAATGTCCTGAGGTGAAAAATGTGAGCCTGACTTGTTCATTAGCCAAAGTTATGTTGGACAAGGACTGGGTGTGGACAGAAAGTTCAGGGAGTGACTGATGGAGTTTCCCTGTCCAGGCGCCTGACTTGTTTTTTTTTTTTTTTTTTTTTTTTTATAGAGGCATGCTTTATTTATTTGTTTGCTGGTTTGTTTGTTTTTTTGTTTATACATGCACTGGGTACAGTCAGAAGCGCGGGAGGGTGAGAGAATTCACCAGAGCCAGAGCGGGGAGCAGAGCAGGCAGAAGGACCGAAGTACACTGCTGAGGGGAGCAGCGGGCGGCAGGAGAAGTCTGCACGCCATGTGGGACCCTCCTCCGGTGGCCGGGGAGCAGCCGGGGATCGAACCGGCGCCGCAGAGGCCGCGGGCAGCTTCGCAACCCAGCGCTCAACCGCTGCAGGCGCCTGACTTGTGGCAGGGCAGCGCACCCTGGCGGCGACGGAGGGGGCGGGGCGGGGCGGGGCCGGCTGGGGTAGCGCGGGCAGGTGCCTCAGCCTCTGCGGTCGCTGCTCAGAGAACCCGGGGACCCCACATCCGCCACCCCGGGCCCCCTGGACGCCTCGGACTGTCGCGGACACAGCGGGCCGCACCCCGAGGCTTGGTCTGCGTGGGGGTCTCTGGCCGGTACCCCGGGGGCCGCTGCAGGGGGCCAAGAGTCCGCGAGCAGCGGGCGCGGGGCGCGACCCGTCCTGACGCCCTGGGCATGCCGTGTCATCCCAGGAATATTCTGTCTCCGCCTAGAGTGCAGGAGGCAGACTTGTCAGAGGTAAAAGATCCGGGTGCTCGTCTGGGGGGGCGCCAGGAGAGACCTGTCGCTGCCCCTGTCCGCCTCTCTGCAGGCGGCTGCCCTGTGCGTGGACAGTGTCCGCATCTCCAGGTCCATCCACAGTGTCACGTGTGGTCTTTCATTCCCGTCCGCGTTTTCACTGACCTTTTTAGAAATAGCAAATACACGTCTGTGTGTAAACTCTATCCGCTCTTCATGAAATACAGCCCCTCCCCCCATTCTGGACAGGCCATGGCCTGAGAAAGTCAGAGTGAATGACCTTTACTGTGGAGCACTCCCTGGGACACCCCGCGGGGCATCGGACCGGATTCGGGTTGGGAGGGGCAGCAATCAGGTGAGAGTAGCTTTAGATTTCCTGTGGGGGAGCCTCTGCTCTGTGCAGCAGGGTGGGGGTACACACTAGACAGCAAGCAGGATCGCCCGGAGCCCCAGGATTGTGAAAACGAATGAGGAAGTGTAGCTGGGACACTGCTCACTAAGCGCTAAGTGAAGAACCAGACAGTCAATCACAGAACTTGGGAAAACAAGTGCCTTCGATGCAAATAAAATATGTTTTCTCCCGAGTAGATTTGCACATTACCGTACCATCGACTGGCAGACATCCCAGCTCGGGTGCGTGTCCTCTGTTCAGATCAATCCCTGCTGTGCCGTGTCCCAATGTGGCCCATGTGACCCTCGACCCTAGTTCCCGTGCCCATGTGGAGGCTCCCAGCAATATCAGGAATTCCCCACTTACCACTGAACAGGGCTGAGGACTGACACCTTGGGTGGTGTGACAAAACCATCAGGCTAGATCTGGAAAAAAAATTACTTTTTGGTTTCCCAGTCAATTTAAAAAATGTAGGCTCGGGCCTCCCTGGTGGTGCAAGGGGTTAAGCATCAGCACTGTGATGTAATCCGTAGCTACTACATCAGGGTTTCAATCCCCTGCCAGGGAGTTGACCCACATGGCAGAGCAGACCTCTCCTCTCCGCCACTGCTCCCCTCAGCAGTGAATTTCAGTCGCCTATTCTGCTCCCTGCTCTCTCTGCTGAATCCTCTCAGCCTAGCACCTCTGGCCTGTACCCCAGTACTTGCATGCACAAATAAATAAGAATTAAAAAAATAAAAAAGTAAGTTCTTTGCCTTTTGATAGGAGACAGTGGCTCTGCAAATGGATATTGGAATCAATCAACCCTGTGTGTATAAACAATTATTCCCCACATATATCCTTGTTTATTCCTTTCTGTATTTTCAGAAAAAGAAAAGAGCCATTAATGTATCTTCAAATTTCTGAAGATTGCAAACTATAGAGCCCCCCTGGTGATGCAGGTGTTAAGTCTCAGCACTATAAAGCTATCCACAGCCACTGCAGGACGAGTTTGACCCTGTCCAGTGACCTGACCCACATGGCTCAGCATTTCTCTCCTGTCTTCCCAATGCTGCCTTCAGCAGCGTATTTCAGTGGATCTGCCTGTTTTGCTCCCCACTCTGTCTCTGCTGAATTTTTCTCACTCCCTGTAACACTGGCCTACATCCCAGTTCTTGTAGCACAAATAAATAAAATAAATCTTTTAAAAAGATTATAAATTATAGTTTAGCACAAAGGATAAATATAATTTTTATAACAAAATAAACTCCAAAATCCAGCTAGCTCTCTCTTTTGTTAAATCATATTTTAGAGTGTGTTAAGGGAAAAAGAAATCACCTGAAAGGATCTATAATCATCACACACTTGAACATAACCTGATTACAGTAAGGTAGTAACAGGCCATCCGTCACTTTCAGTGTTTCTGTGGCATCCGTATTTGTGGGTGTCTGTGTCACATGTGGTAATATCCTCTATTCCTATGGGGTGATCACAAGATTTCCATGGAACTGGGGCAGGTGGTTGATATCAGTGAAGAAGGGGACGCATTTTCTAGGTTTGCTCTGGGTGCTGTATCTGTTGTGTGCAACTGGGTAAAAAGCACATTAAACAGGATGTCACTGATCGCCGAATGTCACTGGGAAAGTTGAGGTAACGAGAGTAATTAGAAGAGGTGAGCTGGCCTTCCTGGGTTAAGGGAAGACTCACTGTAGAAACACCTGTGTGCAAGGTTCCTGGATAGTATAAACATAAAATTTCAGAATGACCAAATGACTCCATTAACTGGGTGAAGAAACACAAGGCCACACTATCATAATCTTCTCCGCCGAGTAAGCACAAATATGTGGCTGTCATTACAAGTATAACCTCTGCCTTTCATGACAATTCAACACCCATGTGTATCACTTAGGTGTGATTAATCATGTGACATACATGATTAACACATGATTTCAATTTTGTCTGGTATCTAAAATTTAAATCATTCATAATATGTTCATTTTATATCTTGACTCTTTCACTCAACAACAGGCAGGCAATGTGACCCACATATTGGATTTTGCTAGAGACTTTATATTTTCACTGCAAAGTAACTTCTCCCTTCTGTTCTACATGTAAAGTATATTATTTCCATGCTGGAATAAAACTGTATTTGCAATTTGATATCATTTCTCTTTCACTTAATGTTGTAACATAAGTGTTTTGCAAGTCATTGATAACTATTCAGAATGATGGTACCTAATTGCTACATTTACTGTCACATATTTGACTGTTTCCTGGAGTTCTGATGGAGATTGTTTCCTGGATTTGTTAGTACAAGAAAGTGCTGGTTAGCATCTTTACGGATATACATTTTTATTTGTGTTCACAGCATTTCCTTAGGTCATTTCTCAAACACTGCATTACTATTTCTTTTAATGCACATTCATATATATAATATTCCAAATTCTAATAGCTGAAGTCTAAGTTCCCCACAGAAGGGCGATATAAAATTTTTCTGAATGAGCGAGAACCCCTATTTCAGCGGGTTCTTGCCCCCATGTCATTCTGTCTGCCCATCTTGTAAGGCTCTGAAGTCACACAATCCCTCTTCCTGCCCCCTCTCTGCGAGGTCCTCCCCTATCCAAGACTCTCCGCGGCTGAGTCTCCCCTTGGCTGGTCTGACCCGCCCCTCGGCCCCGGCTCCATCCCCGCTGCAGGCCCTGGACTGGCCTGGGGCCTGTACCCAACAATTGTCCTGCCTGGGCGGCCCCCACACCCACTCCCACCCTACCCCCCCACCCCCACCCTCACCCCCACCCAACCCCCCACCCTACACCCCCACCCTCATCCCCTCCATTCCCCACCCCCCAGCCACCAGGCAGCGAGCGCCTTGTACCCGCGCCCTGCTACCCTGTGAGGCTGTCCTTCCTCAGCCTCGCCCCGCCCCCTGCGTGTTGACATCACGTCCCTGCGCGCTGACGCGGGAGCGGAAGTGGCGGAGATGCGGGGCCTAGAGCACCAGCCCAGGCTGATGGGCCCTTGGGCCAAGGAGGGAGCAGCCCCGGGGGCAGCGCACAGGCTGGTGGCTGGTGGCGGGGCGGGGAGAGGCAGGGAATAATGGGGGGCGGGACGCCCCGTCTCTCCCTGTGGCAGCAGCGGGTTTCGGGCCTGTGTGGTCGCGGGTGAACAATCCTCGCGTGTTTTCAGTCACGGGGGCGCGACTTGCTGTGGAGTCGCGTGGAAATTCTACGTTAACGGCGTCGTCGGAGACTCGGGGTGTTCGCCTCTGTTTAGTTGGATTTTCTGAGCTTCGGCGGAACAGGAGGGGTGCGGGCGCCCCGTGAGCACCCGGAGCTCTCCCCTCCCTGCCCTCCCCTGCAGCCCCCCGTCCACCTGCAGCCCCTACGCACGCCTCTCCTGCAGCCGCGCCCCTGTGCCCGCTCCTGCCTCCACAGCTGCCGGGCTCGCCTTGGCACTCGCTTCCCAGGACTCGGGGTGAAGCTCTTGCCTGCGGGAGCCCAGTTTCTTCAGGAGCCACCCGGAGCAAGAGGGAGGTGAGGACAAGTCACTGCCGGTGGCTGATGCAGAGCGGGCCAGTCAGGGGAACTAGAACGGGGCGGGCTGGGGGTGCAGAGCTCTGCTCTGGTCATTTTGGGTCCTGGAGGAACATGGGGGTCAGGTCGTTCCTGAGTGTGACCCCGTGGGTGGCCAGCGCCCCTGACGGAAAGTGCATCCCCAGTGTTTGCTCCCAGTGCCTCCCTGCTGCACTGATCATCCCTGGTTTGGGTTTGCTTGGCTCTCCGCTGTGCTCCGCTGATTTGTGTGTTTAATTTCTGTGTGCTTAGAATATAAGTTGGGGAATTATAAGTTTACATGTTGTAATCTTCTCTGGGGCTGACACTGCCTCTCCACCCCAGCTCCAGCAGGCAGGAGGGCAGAGTCATGTCCCAGTCTCCTGGGGGCACAAGTTCTGACCCAGAGGGTTGTTGGTGCCTGGGGCTCTGTATTTCTCACAAGGGGTCTGAGATGCTGCACCTGCTGGTCTTGGGCCCACATGTGAGGGCTGCAGCGCTGCTTCCCTGTTGTGCAGCTGATGTTGTCATTCAGAGCCTGGCAGAGAGACCTTGGACCCCTGGACACTGCCTCAGGAGGCGACTTTACACTCTCCCTTGACGAGAATCCAGGCTTCCCTGACTCTTGAGTGACCAGGAGCCACACAGCCTCCCACAAGCTGCTACAATGTTTGGTTTTCTAAAATGGGTTATTATTAACCGACTCCATGCAGTGAAAGCAGTGGCCCTCTCTGCATCACTAAAGGACACACCCAACAAACCTTTCAGCAGGGTCAGCTGGGTGCTGTCACAAACAGGGAAGGAAATTTTCTAAATGGGGAGCATTTTTGACACTGAAGGGTTCTTTTCTAAGCTGTTGAGATCTTTTCTCTATAGATGGGGCTAAAAATAGCTCTCCTATTTCAGGGATTGAGTAAACCACAGTGACTCATGGTAACTGGATATTTTGGAGAAAACCCTTTATCTGTCTTTTTTAAAGGTTTTTTAAAGATATTTATTATGCAAGCACTGGGGTACAGTCCAAAGCGTGGGAGGGTGAGTGAATTCACCAGAGCCAGAACGGGAAACAGAACAGGCAGACTGATGAAATACACTGCTGAGGGGAGCAGCGGGCGTGGCATGAGAGGTCTGTTGCACCATGCGGGACTCTCGCCAGCAGCCAGGGATCAAACTGGCACTGCAGAGGCTGCAGGCAGCTTTGCAGCACAGCGCTCAACTGCTGTCCCACTAGGGGAGGCCCCTTTTTAAAGCTTTTTTTAAAAAAAAATTGCATAGAAAAACTTGGGTGCAGGCCAGATGTGTGGAAGGGTGAGAGGATTCACCAGAGACAGAGTAGGGAGCAGAACAGGAGGATCTTCTTAGATACACTGCTGAGGGGAGCAGTGGATGAGACAGGAGAGGTCTGCTACACCTAGTGGGTCAACTCCCGGCTGAGGATTGAACTCAGGCCAGTCATGGTGACAGCACTGGGATTTAACCCCTAGCCCACCACCCGGGGGAGGGGGTGGGGTGGGTAGGGGGGAAACGCTGTACTTTACTTTTAAATGTGTTGCCACTTCCTCTGTTATGCTTGCTTGGGAGAGAAGTTGAATTTCTCTAGAAAGGAGAAAGGAATCGGCCTTTATTGAGCATCTGATGGAGATTACCTGACCCTGCCAACATGTTCATTGCTTTAGTTCCATGATCTCCATTAATGACGCTATACAGATATTATTCCTACATTGTAGTTGTGGACACTGTGGTCCAAAAGGTATCAGTAACTTCTCTGAAATCAAAAAAAATAAGCACAAGGGCCAGATATTTTTGGACCCCCCTAATTTTTGTAATTTGTTCTGAACCAGAGGTTTTATAATGATGGTAAATTATAACCCTCTTGGAGGCCGGGAGAGGGAAGGAGTTTGTGTCCATCCTCAGAACAGGTCTGTGGGTGCTGGACTTCCTCCTCCATAAGGAAGGAGCTTGGGCTAAAACGAAACAGAAGAAAACTTTCAGGTATCATAGCATGTGAGGATTCTGTCATTAATATTTAACATGAATTACTTAATAGTTTTATAATGCCCCTCATTCCAAACATGTTTACTAGTTATAAGAGACTGCAGTTAAAAACATCCATTTCCGTGGGCCTCCCGGTGGTGCAGCAGTTGAGCGCTGGCCTGCAAAGCTGCCAGCAGCCTCCGCTGCGCCAGTTCCATCCCTGGCCTCTGGCGAGTGTCCCCCAGGGTACGCAGATCTCTCCTGCTGCGCCCGCTGCTCCCCTCAGCAGTGTCCTTCATCAGTCTGCCTGTTCTGTTCACCACTCTGGCTCTGGTGAATTCTCTCACCAACCCACACTTCTGCTGTACCTAGTGCTTGTAAAAACAAATAAATCTTAAAAAAAATAGCCCTTTCGGGCCTCCACAGTGACATGGCAGTTTGAGCACAATGCTGTGAAGCTGTCTACAGTCTCTGAATTGTGAGTTCAATTCCCACCCGGCCAGGGAGTTACCCACATGGCAAAATAGACCTCTCCTATCTCCCTGCTGCTCCCCCCAGCAGTATTTTCAGTCCATCTGCCTGTTCTTCTCCCCACTCTGTCTCTGGTGTATCATCTCACCCTGCAACGCCTCGGGCTTGCACCCCAGCTCTTGTATAAAAATAAATCAATCTTTAAAAAAAGCATTTTCTCTAACTGTTTGTCTAACACAGCAGGCTTAATTGCTGCACCTACCAGAGAATGTTCCTGGAGATGTATTCTAGATCTGGTGAGGAGGGGATGCCTCTGTAGTGCCAACAGTATTTTTCAGGATGAAACTCCCCTTTAAGAGCATTTATTTACTTATGTTGTTTTAGGGGCTCCCCTGTCCTTAAAGACCATCTAACAGGGCTGGTTTTATTTACAAATAGGGAAGATGGCCGCTTAAACCACCCTTTGGCAATAATGGGACTTGTAGTTCCCAGTGACTTGATGGAGTGGGGTTGGCGTCCACAAAGCCCATATGGAGTTTGCTCAGGACATCCTTTCCCCCTATAGGGGAAGGAAGGGCACAGAACGGGTTTTCTATGATCCGAGCAGACCAGGTAAAGGGGAGCCCTGGAGCCCTCAGTGGGTTACTCAGGCTTTTATTGAGCATTTACATGTAGTGCATCTACCAGAGACACGACAGGGAGGGGTGCTGGAGGGGCCAGGAGGCCAAGGCCTCCAAGCCCCCGGCAAGTCTTCACTCTGGCTGGGTTCTCTGGTGTTCTTTCTCCCCTTTTTCTCTTCTGCCTCTCTCCTGCTTCTTCTTCCTGCCTCTGCTTTCCTTGGTGACTATCTCTTTACTCCTCCCATGGCCCACAGAAGTAAACAACACAACAATGTAACAACTGCAGGTACCCTTTAGGCTGGGCAATCCTAATGCTGGGATGGCAGAAAAGCCTGAAACCATTTACCCTACAGCCCCCAATAATGGGAGGGGGGAGCCAAGCGAGGACCTGAGCCCAACACTGCTTCCCTCTTCTGCTTGGTACGAGGATGGTGCCCTCAGCCTGCTGGGGTGGCTGCCCAGGAGCCAGTGAAGGTGTCCCCCCTGCAGCTTTAGCACCCCCCCGGGAATGGAGGCCCAATCAACACAAGTGGCCCTGGGCACGCAGGACAATTGAGCCAGATATCAAGGCTGGCGTCCCCTGGGTCCTGCTGCTCTTCAACCCTATTCTGTCATTTCTTTATTTCTCGGTTCTCTCAGAGTCCTCTCCCCATCCACGCTCCCCCAGCAAGTCTCAGGCAATAACGCACAAACAGGGGCCTGAGGGGAGGACAGGCTCCTGCCCCCACAGTGGGGGATACAAGGGCGAAAAAGCCTCAAAGGTTGATAGTCACAGGCCTGAGGCCCGGCTGTGTGGGGAGGACTGGGGGCTCCTGAGGAGCAGATGGGACAAACTGATAGTGAGAAGCCTGAGTCTGTGAAGCTTCTTGGAAGTTTGCTGAGGACCTCCCCTGGTGGTGCGGCACTTGAGCACTGGGCTGCAAAGCTGCCCACAGCCTCTGCAGCGCTGGTTCGATCCCCGGCCACAAGGGAGGGTCTCACATGTTGCACAGACATCTCTTGCTATGCCTGCTGCTCCCCTCAGCAGTGTACTTTGTTGGTCTGCCTGTTCGGCTTTCTGCTCTGGCTCTGGTGAATTCTCTCTGGCTTCTGTTCAGGTAATCTAAAAATCGTGATGCTCTTTTACCCTCAGTGTACTTTGCTGAGCCTTGTCAGAGGAAGAGACCTATTCTAAATCACTCTGAATTTCATGCATTGACGGACTGATGCTGACCGCATAGCTGCTAAAAGACATCAGCATTCAGGGGCGGCTGTGGTCAGAGCACCGGTTCGGTGCATCACGTAACTCTACTGGGTTTTTCTCCCCTGTGTGGTTGCCATTTCTCCTGAGTGTGGGGAGGGGTCATCTGTACTTTGATGTAGAATTTGCTGTTTGAGCTGCTGTCCAGGGCACCCCAGGGCTGACTTCTAACATGAAGGCATGACCACGATCAACCCTAAAGTGATACACGGGGCCATGTGACTCCCTTGTAATTGCTCTCACTAAACTTACCCTGTTTTCAAAGTCTCAGGATTGTAGGGTGACGACTGGAACCTGTGATTTCTGCCAACAACACTCCACATTTTTGGAGTTTGAATTTGTTTTTCCCCTAAGCCTATGGAGAAAAAACTGCAGTTGTGCAAATTATTCCTCCTGGCATAAATAAGAAAACGGCCTGTGTATGCATGTTGTGGTTGTAGGGCCTTTCCTTGTGCCTGTCTTGGCCTCTAAAATGCTGTCAACATTCTGAACGGAGAAATGTGATAAAACTAGCACAAGTGGTATGTTCCTTAATCCCCTTCTCCCGTCAGGTCTGCACCTGGACACCCCACAGCAGCTGACCCCTCACACCCCTCACCCCCCCCCAGCCTGTGACCTAGGCCTTGGGGCCTGCGGACCCATTTTCTGCCACTGTGTACTGGCATGTGGGTCCCGCTACAAACTCCTGAGCGGCAGGCACCTGTTTTCTCTTGTCCTTGGGGGCTCTGGCCTTCAATGTCTTCATCACTCTGAGTGCAGTCCCCCCATCCTGCCCGTGGTCCCCCGTGTTCACCCCCCCCCCCCGGTCATCCCCTTTCCAGCCGGGGTCCTTAGGCCATGCTATTGGCAGGTCTGGGGCCTCCCCAGTGCGTCTCTCTGCCCAGGCTCCTGCCAGCAGGCCCCCTGTGCTGCCAGGCCAGGCCATCTTTCTCTGGCCCAGAGCTCGGGTGCAGCTAGGGTCGGGCTCCCTCTCTGGGGCCAGCATCCCCAGCACCATGTAACGGGCGCCTCTCCAGCTCGCTGCCCGTGGGCAGCAGTGGCGGTCCCTCCCCTCCAGGCAGGCAATGCCCTGTGTGTCTGCTGACCCATCTGAGTCCATGAGGTCAGGCTGCTGGTCAATCTATTGCGCTGACACCGAGGGGCCTTCCAAGTCAGCCGGGAACCCCGGTGGGTGGCCGGGCAGGGCCGACATCAGGGGCGAGGCGGGGCCTGGAGATGCACAGTGGACGCCTGGGATAAGATGGGAGCCAGGCACTCCAGGTGCGGCCCTTGGTAACAGCACCGAGGCCTCAGCAGAGCTGTCGGGGCTGGGCCGGCGCAAACCCAACCTGCGGACGAGCGCCTGGTCTCCCTCCCTCTTCCCTGCCTCCTCCCTCGCGCCGCGGCAGGGACTGTCCTGCCCTTGAAGGGCCCGGCCTCGCGCCTCAGCAGCCTCCCATGCCCTGCAGTCGGGGTCACCCAGCAGCAAGGCCCGAGGCTTCTGTACGTTGGGTCTTCCCGAGGCCGTGGGCATGGGGGGGTGAAGACCCCAGCAGCGGGGAGCCGGGCAGGACACGGGTGGACACGGGGAAGGACGAGGGGACACAGGGTGGGCCGGCGGCTCCGTCCCAAGGAGCCCCCGCGCACTCGGAGACCCCGCCTGAACAGTGCCGTCCCGGCCCCCCAGGCGGCGGGGGCCTGTCCTGTCCGGCTCCGGCGCCCGCCGAGGCCCACCTGGCAGCTGGACGGGTCGGCTCAGGCTCGGCCGCGCCAGAGGAAGGCGTCCTGGGTCTCGGACCCGGCTCAGTGGAGGGAGAGGCGCACCCGCGGGTTCGGCGCGCCTCAGGGAGCGGCAGGAGGCAACCGGCCCGTGGGCTCGCGCTGGACCAGGCCGAGCAGACAGTCCCCGCGCCCCCCGGCAGGAGCCTCGGTCCCGCGGAGCCCTGGCCTCCAGCCGCTCAGGCGGCACTAGCGCTGGAGAGACAAGCAGACCCACCCCGGGGTGAGTGGGCGCCGTCCCAGCCCCCTGCGCGTGACACGCGGCCTCTCACGGCCTGCCCCTCGGCAGCAGCTTCAGCCAAGGCGGCCCGCGGGGGGGCTGGAGGAGCCACGGCGGCCCGTGGAGGGGCTGGGAGGAGCCACGGCGGGCCCGCGGGGTCTGGGAGGAGCCATGGCTTTTCGCTGGGCATTTCGGAAGAGTGTGGATAGGGCAGGCGGGGCCTGTGGGCGCGGCGGGGCTTGTGGGGCGTGGGGGTGCAGGAGGGGCGTGGGGCGCGGCCCAGGGCAGGCTGGGCGTGGGGGTGCAGGAGGGGCATGGGGTGCGGCCGGGGCTGGCGGGGCTCGGGCTGTGAGGGCCTGGCTGGTCCTCCAGGCCATAATTTCCCGATGTGTCACCTTCAGTTTGCTCTCTGGCCCCCTCAGTCTGAGCTGGGGTGCACCGATGAGGCCCCACCTGGGGGCCGAGCTGGGGATCCTGCTCTATTCAGCCAGACACCTAGAAGCTCTTGGATTCTGGGGGCGAACAGCAGGACTCCCCTTCCTCGCCCTTCCCGGCGCGCCCTGGCCCTCCTGGCGGCCTGGCCGGTCCTCCCCGGCGACCTAGTTTGGCAGCAGCGCGGGCGGAACCCACAGCTGGGCATGTGCCCCGGGCGACGCCATGGTGCTCCCGCAGGCCTCCAGCATCACGCGCGGTCAGGCGCCCCAGTGCACCCGCAGCCCACGGTCCCGCAGTGCAGAGGACAGGGCGGGTCTCCCTGTAGGGGAGGCGTCGGCGCCTGGGTGGTGGCCGGTGGGGGGCGGGATGCCTCTGGGGCCTGGTTTAGGGGAACCGCACTGGAGCTGCTGGGACCGCGCGGGGCTCTGGGCGTGGGGGCCACAGCAGCAGCAACACGCCTGCTCAGCAGAATGCGGTGTGTTTTGGTGCCCTCAGCAGCTGGACCCTTGATACACGATTCAGGGGTGGACTGTGCTGAGAAACAGAAGTGGAACCACGGATTAGGACCACGGGAGGGGCCACGGGAGGCTGCCACGCGCCCGCAACCCCAACCCCCGCTGCGCCCCGGACCCCCCGCTATAAAAGGCAGCTGGAAATGTAATGTTAAGGCGATTTCTTTAGGGTGTTCATTCCCAAGTTCCAGGTTGCAGCTGCCTCATTGAAACACCAGTTTAAAGACTCCGCTTCTGGCTCTGCTTTACTAGCATTCACTGGTGACAGGTCACTGAACCCCAGGCTGCTGGTGCAACCCTCCTTGTGGACTTGTCCTCTACGGCCTTATGATAGGAGGTGTGTGCCATGTACACTCCGTTTGCCAAGGGTTTAATCATACATGGATGATGAATGTTGTCAGAGGTTTTCTCAGCCTCAGTTGATAGGACGGCATGGTTTTTCACTTTCCTTTTATCGATTGGGTGAGTTTCATTGATTGATTTCCACATCCTGAGCCATTCTCGGGTACTGGTTTAAATCCCATTTGGTCATGTTGTGTCATCTTTTCATTGTATTGTTGGATTTGGTTCATTAAGCTTTTATTGAGGATTTCTGCATCTGTGTTTATTAGTGCCACTGTCTCTATTTTCTTTCTTTGTGTTCATGTTTGCTTTTGGTATTAGTGTCATGTGGACCTCATAAAATCTATCTGGACATATTCCTTCTTTCTCAATTTTTGGAAGTATTTTAGAAAT